>NW_026014816.1:0-198090 GCF_020379485.1 Brassica napus
GGAAGAGCTCACCTTTCCTGCAGAGACAAGTGAAGCCGGCGCATCAGGACTGGTTCATCGGGTCTTGCGGGTGAAAGTGAAGGAAGAGCTTAACCTCTCACCATCAGAGCTGTGAAGAACATGGATCATGAGGTGATCAAGAAGTCAGACATGATGCCCTTGATCAAAGCCCTTAAAGAGTCTGGTAACACCCTTGGAAACACCCTTGGTTATTCCTATACTGCTCATGTGCTGCCTAGAACTTGTGATAGCTTGCTAGGAAGCTTTGATAGGATGAGAACTGAACCGGATAGATATACAACCGTTGCTGCTGATAGGATGTCTAGAAATGAAACCACATTGCTTGATCTTATTGATAACTTGAAACTGGTAAAGAACAACCTAGGAATCATATTGCTCAAGAATAAACCATTGATTATTGTTCAGGTGCTTCACCCATAAATAAGTGATGATAGCCTTATAAAGAACATAGAACCGGCTCATGGACATGTAATGATTGCAAATGGTGATAGAATTCCTATTAGAGGTGTAGGAGATTTAAAACTGTTTAATAAGGATTCTAAAGCTTTGTACATGCCTGAGTTTGCTTCTAATCTTTTATCTGTTAAGAGGTGTACCAATGATCTTCAATGCAATGTTATTTTCAGTCCTAATGAGTGAAATTTCAGATATTGAAAGCAGTAAGTTGATTGGGCAAGGAGTAACCAAAGGAGACCTTTATTTACTTGAAGACCTTTCTTTCATTTCTAGTTCTAGTTGCTTGTTGAGTTCCGTTTAAGTAGAGTGCATTGTGGCATTCTAGGCTAGGACATCCACATGTTAGAGCCTTAAGCTTAATGTTACCAGGTGTCATGTTTAAAAATAATGAGTGTGAAGCATGTATTTTGGGAAAGCATTGTAAGACTGTGTTCAAGAGATCTACTATACTATCATGAAAATGCTTTGATCTTGTTCATTCTGATGTATGGACTGCTCCATGCTTATCTAGAGACAATTACAAATACTTTGTCACATTCATAGATGAGAAATCCAAATACAACCTGGATAACACTAATTAAAACAAAGGATAGGTTCTTGATGCATTAAAAACTTTCAATCATATGTTCTAACCAGTATAATGCCAAGATTAAGATTTTCAGGTCTGATAATGGTGGAGAGTATACTGGCCATGCATTCAAGAACCATCTAGCTCAACAGGGGACTTCATCAAACGAGTTGCCCTTATACACCTCAACAAAATGGAGTGGCTGAGAGGAAGAACAGACATCTTATGGAAGTGGCTAGATCAATGATGTTCCAGATGAAGTACCAAAGAGATTCTGGAGTGATGCTGTGATCACGGCTTGCTACCTAATCAATAGGATACCAACCAAGATTCTGGAAGATAGAGCCCCTTATGAAGTTCTCAACAACAGCAAGCCAGTCCTAGATCACCTAAGAGTGTTTGGGTGTGTAAGCTATGTTCTTGTCCCGGAGAGATGAGAAACAAGCTGGAAGCAAAGAGTATCAAAGCTATGATGATAGGATACTCAACCACACAGAAGGGATACAAGTGCTTTGTTCCTGAGACAAGGAGAGTCCTTGTATCTAGAGATGTCAAGTTCTTTGAAGAAAAGAGCTACTATGAAGATAAAGATTGGAAAGAGCTGGAGGATCTTTCACAACCTTCCGATAGAGCTACAAGCTTGAGACAGATACTAGAAGGTCTTGGAATGGAATGTCCCAGAGTCGACAGAGATCAGTCATCTGAATGGACAAGAAGCTGAAGAACCATCTCACCTTGATCATGAGGGAGGGATGGAATTGAGCCGGATGAGAATCAAGATGTTGCGATCATCCGGATCATCCTGATCAAGTGGAGCTGAACCAAGTAATGAAGAGCTTAATGAGTTACCAGAACAAGGAGGAGTGGAAGCAACTGAAGTAGAAGCACCAGAGCAAGCACCAGTTGAGGTACCATTGAGGAGAAGCACACGGCTGAAGAGAGATGCTTCCAACTGGGTAAACACGAGAGTGTACTACAATGCCCAGCTGTGGAGCATCCTTCTCAAGCTGTGTGTTCATTTGCCTGTTATCCAAAGGAGCATTGCGCATTCATGATGAGCCTAGATGAAAGTAGTGTACCAAGATCATATGAAGAGGCAATGCTACATCAATTGGAAGGAATCTGTTGAGATGAGGCAAATGCCATGATAAAGAATGACACTTGGTTTGAAAGTGAGTTGCCAAAAGGAAAGAAGGCAGTAACCAGCAAGTGGATATTCACCATTAAGTATCTACCTGATGGAACCATTGACAGAAAGAAGACAAGACTGGTGGCCAGAGGATACACTCAAACATATGGGGAAGACTACATTGATACCTTTGCCCCTGTGCCAAGCTACATACAATAAGAATTGTATTGTCTATTGCTGTGAACCTTGAGTGGGAGCTTTGGCAGATGGATGTGAAGAATGCATTTCTTCAGGGAGAACTAGAAGATGAAGTGTACATGCATCCACCACCGGGTCTTGAACATCTTGTGAAACCAGGGAATGTATTGAGACTCAAGAAGGCAATCTATGGGTTGAAGCAATCACCTAGAGCATGGTACAACAAGCTGAGTACTACTCTGAATGGCCGTGGGTTCAAGAAGTCAGAGTTGGATCACACCCTCTTCACCCTCACTACACCTTCAGGTATCATCTGTCTACTTGTATACGTTGATGATATTATCATAACAGGTAGTGATAAGGCTGGTATAAAAGCCACAAAGGAGTATTTGAAATCTGTATTTGAAATCAAGACTTAGGGGAAATGAAATACTTCCTTGGAATTGAGTTGTGTAGATCTAAGGAAGGATTGTTCATTTCCCAAAGGAAGTATACACTTGATCTTTTGAAAGATGCAGGTATACAAGGAGACAAGACAGCAAAGATGCCTCTTGAAGATGGATACAAGGTTCCACGTGAGGGGAGGTTGAAGATAGCAAGGCCTTTCATGATCCAAGCTGTACAGAAGCTAGTAGGAAGCTCATCTACCTTACAATCACACGACCAGAAACATATGCTTTGCGGTGAAACCAAATAAGCCAGCATATGCAAGTCCCAAAGGATCATCACTGGCGCATGGTGGAGAGACTTCTCCTGTATCTGAATGGGACGTCAAGCCTTGGAGTGTGGATGGGATGCAACAAGAGCACTGAAGTGGTGGGATACTGTGATGCTGATTGGGCTGGAGATAGAGCAGACAGGAGATCAACCACCGGCTATTGTACATTCATTGGAGGCAACTTGGTGACTTGGAAGAGTAAGAAGCAGAAGGTGGTGTCTTGTTCAAGCGCTGAAGCTGAGTAGAGCAATGCTGAAGCTTACCAATGAGTGGTATGGATCAAAGGAATCTTGAAGCATTTGGAGATAGAGCAGGGAACTCCAATGACTATGCATTGTGATAATCAAGCGGCTATACACATTGCGACCAACTCAGTCTTCCATGAGAGAACCAAGCACATTGAAGTTGATTGTCACAGGTGAGCAGAGGATTGTCTTGGGATGATCTTGCCATGCTACACAAGGAGTGAGGATCAACTTGCGGATGTGTATTCACCAAGGCTGCAAGACAAAAGACTATGGAGTCCATTCATACCAGATTGGGGCTCATAGATCTTCCCCAAGGAGCTGATCCCCTTTGCCATGAGGTCTTTACTCTTTTTCCCTCATCAGGTTTTGTCCAATGGGTTTTCCTTGGTGAGGTTTTTAATGAGGAAGATCTCATGGTGGTTCCAAGCTTAACTAAGTTACTAAGTTAAGCTTGAGGGGGAGTGTTAAAATAATGGTTCAGTATATGGGGAGATGGTTAAGAGTTGAGGATGTGAGGATGTGAGGCAAAGGGAAGGAAGGTTAGGGATCGACCAGGCCGTACAAGAGGCCGTACCGGCCGTACTGTCCGTACTGTCCGGGTCGATCCATAACTCGACCAAGCGGGAAGTTACCCGGGTGAAGGGTTAACGGCAAAGGGGTTTTACCCTAGGAGATATGACCGTTTGGATGGATAAGGTGACCGCGGCTTATCCTGACAGTCTGGCAAGCTGTAAAGGCAAAAGGAACCGAGTCCAAGATGCCAAAGCGTGTGACAGCTCCCATTGGTTTACATTTGAATTAAAGCAATCTTATCCTTGACCTCACATGCTTAGTGCTTCTGAATACCCTAATGTCTCTCTCTATATATTGTAAACTCTGTCTTGATTAATGGTTAACACGAGTTCATCATTTCTCTCTCTAGTTCATCATGTTTCTCTTCTACATTTCATAAATCATCTCATCTCACTTTAATCTTTCTCTAAATCTCTCAATACCTGTTCAACTCTCTAAAATCATAAAGTTCTCTACTACTTGTCATCCTCAAACTGATGGACAAACTGAAGTAGTTAACAGATCTTTGTCTGCTCTCTTGCGTGCGTGATTAAAAAGAACATCAAAACTTGGGAAGATTGTATTCCTCATGTGGAATTTGCTTATAACCATTCTGTGCATAGTGCTACAAAGTTCTCACCTTTTCAGATTGTTTATGATTCAATCCTTTGACTCCTTTGGACCTCATGCCTTTACCATACAATGAGCAAACTAATCTTGATGGCAAGGCAAAAGCCGAGTTGGTTGTTTCATTGCATGAACAGGTAAAGAAGACATTGAGAAGAGGACCAAGGAGTATGAAAAGCAAGCAAACAAGAAGAGACATGAGCTGTTGCTGGAACCAGGAATCTTGTATGGATTCACTTGAGAAAGGAGAGGTTTCCTGAAGAAAGAAGTCTAAACTGATGCCAAGGACAGATGGACCTTTCACTGTGCTTGAACGGATCAACAACAATGCTTACAAGATTGATCTTCAAGGTAAGTATTCTATAAGTTCTACTTTCAATGTTGCTGACTTGATCCCTTTTCGTGCAGATGATTTGGATTTGAGGACAAATCCTTTTAAAGGAGGAGGGGATGATGTGAGCTTGACTGAACCAGTAGCTGATCTTGCGCATGAAGAGCTGGAAGAAGTGACAGTGAAGAGGAGCTGGATGAGACGAACCTACAATTGGATACAAGGAGCTGGATGGGAGTTCAATTGGATTTAACTCAGCACGAGACCCCATTCTCTTTCTCCAATGGGCCAATAACCAGATCAAAGACAAGACAATTGAAGAGAGGCTTCTCAGATTGGTTTACACAAACCAATCTCGACATCTGAAGAAAACCAAGTCAAAGAAGCCTTGAAGATATTCATTGTTCAGTCTTCAACACTACCTAGTTTTACTTAAGATATTTTCGAAACTACAAGTCCTTGGTGACTCTTTGCTTTCCTTTCTTTCTACTTAAACTCTCTGCAAGATCTGAATAAAATCAATCACTTTTTGTTATCAAAAATTCTCTCTAAACTTGTGATTCCTTTGTTCAGTTTTTGGACATCGAATTGGCTAGAAGAGTGATCTTCCTTAAGCCTTGATCTTGTTCACTAGTGGGGCTGCCTCTCACGGACTAAGAGCATCCCAATCAGTGCCTGATCATTCCGCAGATCATCACTGAAACCATCTCTACCATCGATCACCAATCCCCTTTCTATCAACTCATCAATCGATCATCTTTCAATCAGTGTTAGTAACCTGATCCATCACCACCAAAATCATACCAGATCGACCCTCAAGAGCATCCTAGGTCTTCCTTGACCAGGAAGCTATTACAAACTGACCCTTTCACACTCAGTAAAGGATTAAATCCAAAGGAGAGGTGGGATTGAACCCATAAACAATTTCAAAGGGTGAAAACTTAGAAGCAGATGCACAGCATGATTATATGCAAATTCACATGTGGCAGATAATCTTCCCAAGATTTCAGATTCTTTTTAATGAATGCACGCAAGAGTGTTCCTAGAGTTCTATTAACTACTTCAGTCTGTCCATCAGTTTGCGGATGACAAGTAGTGGAGAACAACAACTTAGTGCCTAGCTTAGACCAAAGAGTTTTCCAAAAATAACTAAGAAACTTAGTATCCCTATCAGAACTATGGTCCTAGGCATGCCATGTAAACGCACAATCTCCTTAAAGAACAGATTAGCTACATGCAATGCATCATCAGTTTTATGACATGCTATGAAATGTGCCATTTTTGAGAACCTGTCAACAACAACAAATAGAATCCTTCCCAGTCCTAGTTCTAGGCAATCCAACAATGAAATCCATAGATATGTCATTCCAAGGATGATAAGGAATAGGGAGAGGAGTATACAAACCGTGAGACTGAACCTTAGACTTAGCTTGCTTGCAAGTTGCACATCTCTCACATAGTTTCTCCACATCACTTTTCATCCGAGGCCAAAAGAAATGATCCTGCAAGGTTTTAAGAGTCTTTGCAATACCAAAGTGACCCATGAGACTCCCTCCATGTGATTCCCTAACAAACAAATCTCTCAAGAGCAATTAGGCACACACAGTCTATTATCATAAAAGAGGATCCATCATGTCTAAAATAATGTCCAGCAGCAAATTTCTCACAAGAGTTATAAGCTTCTTTAAAATCTGGATCAGATTCATACATCTCTTTAATCTGCTCAAAACCTAACAACTTAGCATCAAGAGTGTTTAAGAGAACATACCTTCGAGATAGTGCATCAGCAACTATGTTTTCTTTACCTTGTTTGTACTTGATGACATAAGGAAATGTCTCAATGAACTCAACCCACCTTGCGTGTCTTTTGCTGAGCTTGTTCTGTCCTTTCAAGTACTTGAGAGACTCATGATCGGTGTGTATCACAAACTCCTTGGGCCACAAGTAATGCTGCCAAGTCTGCAAAGCTCTCACCAAGGCATACAATTCCTTATCATAAGTTGCATAGTTGAGAGTGGCGCCTCCAAGCTTCTCACTGAAATAAGCTATGGGTCTCTTCTCCTGCATAAGAACAGCACCAATTCCAATTCCTGAGGCATCACATTCAATTTCAAAAGTTTTATTGAAATCAGGAAGTATAAGAAGAGGGGCATTAGTAAGCTTCTCTTTTAGGCATTGAAAGGCAAGTTCTTGTGCTTCTCCCCATTTGAATCCAACTTCTTTCTTGATCACCTCAGTCAATGGGGCTGCTATGGTGCTAAAGTCTTTCACAAACCGTCGGTAGAAGCCAGCAAGGCCGTGAAAGCTCCTTACTTCACTTATAGTCTTTGGAATTGGCCATTCTTGAATTGCTCTCACCTTCTCCTGATCCACCTTTACTCCATCTGCACTCACAACAAAGCCTAGGAAGACCAAGTTATCCGTACAAAAAGTGCATTTCTTAAGGTTAGCAAACAGTTTTTCTTTTCTCAACACATCAAGAACAGACTTAAGATGATCTATATGCTCTCCTAGGTTCTTACTGTAAACAAGGATATCATCAAAGTATACTACCACAAACAAACCTATGAAAGATCTAAGCACATGATTCATCAATCTCATAAAAGTGCTAGGAGCATTGGTTAATCCAAAAGGCATGACTAACCACTCATACAACCCATGCTTAGTCTTAAAGGCTGTTTTCCACTCATCTCCCTCTTTCATTCTTATTTGATGATATCCACTCTTCAAATCTATCTTAGAAAAGACACTAGAACCATGCAACTCATCAAGCATATCATCTAATCTAGGAATAGGGTGGCGATACTTCACTGTTATGTTGTTGATTGCTCTACAATCAACACACATACGCCAGCTCCCATCTTTCTTTGGAACAAGGAGCACAGGCACAGCACATGGGCTCATACTTTCACGGATATGGCCTTTCTCCATCAGTTCCTCAACCTGCCTTTGTAGCTCCTTGGTTTCCACAGGATTAGTTCTGTATGCTGGTCTGTTGGGAAGAGTAGCTCCTGGTACAAAATCAATCTGATGCTCAATCCCTCGAATAGGTGGCAATCCTATGGGATTATCTTCTGGAAATACATCCTGGTATTCCTGTAAAAGAGCTGACATCTCACTCGGATACACCGGTGTACAATCAGTTAGAGACAAAAGAGATTCTTTAAAGATAAATAAGAGAACCGATTGATGAGAATAAAGAGATCTTTTGATTTCACTAGCTTTAGCATAGAAGTTGTGTTGCTTATCTGGTTTGAGATCAACCTCTTTCTTTTTCTGAAGCTGAAGCTGATCTTCATGCACTTCTTTAGGAGTTAGAGGTACCAAGACAGTTCGCTTGCCGTTGAACTCAAAAGAATGTTTGTTGGTGAAGCCATCATGGATGACACGCCTATCAAATTGCCAAGGCCTTCCCAGTAGTATGTGGCTGGCTTCCATGGGTATCACATCACAGAGAATGTCATCTTCATACCTCCCAATGGTCAAGGGTATAGAGACCTGAGTAGATACCCTCATCTCGCCCTCTTCATTAAGCCATTGCAGCCGGTAAGGTTTAGGATGCTTTTGAGCTTTCAAACCAAGCTTCTTCACCATTGTCTCGCTAGCAACATTAACACAGCTTCCACCGTCGATGATCAGGCTGCAGACCTTTCCTTGCACCAGACAACGTGTGTAGAACAAGTTCTCTCTTTGTTCTTGCTCCTCTGTTTTGTTTTGCAAACTGAGAGTTCTTCTTGCAACCAAAAGTCTACCTTGAACTGGTTCCTCCTCATGCTCAACTTCTGATAGTTCTTGATCAGTCCTTAGTTTCTCATCTTCAGATTCAAACTCTCCATTCTCCAGAAGAATCATAACTCTCTTGTTAGTACACTCATTAGCATAGTGCCCACGCCCTTGGCACTTAAAGCACTTCACATCTCTTGCACGCGAGCTTGTAGCTTCCACTTTACCCTTATCTTTGTTGTAGATGCTACTAGACTTGGATTCTTCTTTTGGCTGTGGCTTGCTCTCCTTTTGATAGCTCGGTTTATCTTCCTTAGAGGTCTGGTATCTATTGGAACCATAGCTGCCACGCGCATAACTTCTTCTCTTAACTTGCTGCTCCACCAAGATAGCTTTGTGTAGCATCTCCTCTATCTCCAAGTAGTGTTGCATCTCCACTCTATCTTGTATCTCACGGTTGAGTCCACCAAGAAATCGTGCCATGGTAGCTTCACTGTCCTCAGATACACAAGCTCTTAGCATAAGCAACTCCATCTCTTGAAAGTATTCCTCTACAGACTTTGATCCTTGTGTGAGCAGTCTCAGCTTTTGATGAAGATCACGGTGATAATGACTTGGTACAAACCTCTTGCGCATCACAGCTTTCATCTCTGCCCATGTTTCAATGGGGAATTCACCATTGCGCCTCTTGTTTGTGACCAACTGATCCCACCAGCTCAATGCATAATCATTGAACTCGGTAGCAGCTACTTGAATCTTCTTAGTCTCTGAGTAATGCTGACAGTTGAAAACGAGTTCGATCTTCTTCTCCCACTCAAGATAGGCATCTGGATCAGCTTTACCATGGAAAGGAGGGATCTTAAGCTTTAATCCTGATAGCTCATTGCGTCTATGCCTCCGGCCCTCATGATCACGTCGAGATCTTCTACTGCTACGTCTTGAACCGGAGCTATGGCTACTTCTCTCATAGAAGTTATCAGTCTCTTCTGATCCAGCATGCTCACGCTGACCTTGTCTGTTTCTTCTTTGCTCATGTCTTGAACCAGATGCTTGTCCTTGCCCATCATGCGGTCTCTGATCATACTTCTCTTCCAGTAACTTCACCATCGCTTCCATCACTTGTTTGGTGATTGCTTCTTGCAGCAATCTATTCCTTCGCACAAAGGTTTCATCATCCTCCTCAGACCCCATTGCTTCCTGATACACGAAAAACTTGAACCAGTAAGTAGTTCAAAAGAATTCAGAACTCAAGATTCAAATAAGGAAACAAAGTATTCAAACAAAGCGGCAAATGAAGATACTTGATCAACACGCGACAATTTGAATTCTATCTTTTCGAAATTGAAACAATAACAGATCAGATTCAACAGATGATGAAATGAGGTAATCAAATCCTGATCTATGATTCTAACAACAGATCGAGTCACACAATCACAAGAAACTTTCGGATCAAGCAAAACGATAACGTAATCGACAAGAATGTGAAAAGGTTTTGTTCAAAACTTGATCGAAATTCTTAGATCTATCAGTATGAGACACGAAACAATCAGATCTAGCAATCCTGATAATGAAACAAGCAGATCAAGTGAGAATAAACACACAAGAACCGATTGATCAAAAATATGAATCGACAAAGAGTAGATCTTAAGAAATCGCAAAAGAGAAATCGAAACTCCCCTTCCAGAGTGCTCTGATACCACTTAATGAGATCCTAGGACCCTTCTCTGGATGGTTTGGATAGATCCTTGCATAAACGAATCAAAGACTCAAGTTTATCAAGGCTGTGGATCGAATGGTGACACAAGAGGCTGCGGAAAGGCTCCTTGATACTCCTAGACTTAGATCGGATATGACACACCTTTCTAAAGCCCTTGGGCGTTGGATATTACACACCAACAGACTGGATACTACACACCAGACACTCTCTTAACTCGTGAAAGCAAGGGAGAAGAAAACACAAAGGTTTAAATGAAAGAAAACTTGATAGATGCTAGGGTTGCCGAGTTACACATATATATAGTGAAAGGCTTGGAACAGGCTCCAAGCATTTCGAAATTAAAGGAACAGACTCCTCCAATTAATGTAGAAGTAAAGACACAACTTAGATAGAGTTTTCGAAAATGAAAGACATAAATACTTAGAAATAAAGATAGCATAAGGTTCTTCATGTGGTTTGGTCCGAGAGTATCACTAGGTGATAAGATAGCAAGACTATGGCCTCGTTAAAAACCTATCATTGCAAAACCCAATGGGACAAAAACAATGATAGGAAAAGAGCACACATAGCTTGCTAGCCTAGATGATACTCAACTTGATGGTAAGATGGCTTGAATGGTGATAAGCGTATCTTGAAGTATCAAGCTTCCTCCAAGACATTCTTCTTGCTCCAAGGACTTCCTGATTAGTCCTCCAATAGCTTCTTTGAGTTTCCTAGCTCTGGCTCGAGTCATGGGACCTTTAGGAATGGTTAAGACCCCATCTTCTTCAGCTGGTTCATCTCTAAACTCGCCATCTCTATCTCCATCAGCTGGCTGGTCCATGATCATATCAATAGGACAGCTTCTTCGTCAATCCAATCAAACCAGAATGAATCACTTTGTAAGAAGCTTGATTTGGATACATAAAATGGTGGGGAAACACCAGGAAGTTGAATAAATCTAATAGGAGTTGGGATGAAGAAGTTATCCCACTTTCTAATCAGGTGATTCCAGTTTCCCAGTTTGGGAATATGAAAGCTTCTTCGTCGTTCCAATCAAACCAGGATGAATCACTTTGTAAGAAGCTTGATTTGGATACATAAAGGTTGGAGAAACACCAGGAAGTTGAATAAATCTCATAGGAGTTGGGATGAAGAAGTTATCCCACTTTTTAATCAGGTGATTCCAGTTTCCCAGTTTGGGAATAGGACAGCTTCTTCGTCAATCCAATCAAACCAGGATGAATCACTTTGTAAGAAGCTTGATTTTGATACATAAAATGGTGGGGAAACACCAGGAAGTTGAATAAATCTCATAGGAGTTGGGATGAAGAAGTTATCCCACTTTCTAATCAGGTGATTCCAGTTTCCCAGTTTGGGAATAGGACAGCTTCTTCGTCGTTCCAATCAAACCAGGATGAATCACTTTGTAAGAAGCTTGATTTGGATACATAAAGGGTTGGAGAAACACCAGGAAGTTGAATAAATCTAATAGGAGTTGGAATGAAGAAGTTATCCCACTTTCTAATCAGGTGATTCCAGTTTCTCAGTTTGGGAATAGAACAGCTTCTTCGTCGTTCCAATCAAACCAGGATGAATCACTTTGTAAGAAGCTTGATTTGGATACATAAAGTGTTGGAGAAACACCAGGAAGTTGAATAAATCTCATAGGAGTTGGGATGAAGAAGTTATCCCACTTTCAAATCAGGTGATTCCAGTTTCCCAGTTTGGGAATATGACAGCTTCTTCGTCAATCCAATCAAACCAGGATGAATCACTTTGTAAGAAGCTTGATTTTGATACATAAAATGGTGGGGAAACACCAGGAAGTTGAATAAATCTCATAGGAGTTGGGATAAAGAAGTTATCCCACTTTCTAATCAGGTGATTCCAGTTTCTCAGTTTGGGAATAGGACAGCTTCTTCGTCGTTCCAATCAAACAACGATGAATCACTTTGTAAGAAGCTTGATTTTGATACATAAAGTGTTGTAGAAACACCAGGAAGTTGAATAAATCTCATAGGAGTTGGGATGAAGAAGTTATCCCACTTTCAAATCAGGTGATTCCAGTTTCCCAGTTTGGGAATAGGACAGTTTCTTCGTCAATCCAATCAAACCAGGATGAATCACTTTGTAAGAAGCTTGATTTGGATACATAAAATGGTGGGAAACACCAGGAAGTTGAATAAATCTCATAGGAGTTGGGATGAAGAAGTTATCCCACTTTCTAATCAGGTGATTCCAGTTTCCCAGTTTGGGAATAGGAAAGCTTCTTCGTCGTTCCAATCAAACCAGGATGAATCACTTTGTAAGAAGCTTGATTTGGATACATAAAGGGTTGGAGAAACACCAGGAAGTTGAATAAATCTCATAGGAGTTGGGATGAAGAAGTTATCCCACTTTCAAATCAGGTGATTCCAGTTTCCCAGTTTGGGAATAGGACAGCTTCTTCGTCAATCCAATCAAACCAGGATGAATCACTTTGTAAGAAGCTTGATTTTGATACATAAAATGGTGGGGAAACACCAGGAAGTTGAATAAATCTCATAGGAGTTGGGATGAAGAAGTTATCCCACTTTCTAATCAGGTGATTCCAGTTTCCCAGTTTGGGAATAGGACAGCTTCTTCGTCGTTCCAATCAAACCAGGATGAATCACTTTGTAAGAAGCTTGATTTGGATACATAAAGGGTTGGAGAAACACCAGGAAGTTGAATAAATCTAATAGGAGTTGGAATGAAGAAGTTATCCCACTTTCTAATCAGGTGATTCCAGTTTCTCAGTTTGGGAATAGAACAGCTTCTTCGTCGTTCCAATCAAACCAGGATGAATCACTTTGTAAGAAGCTTGATTTGGATACATAAAGTGTTGGAGAAACACCAGGAAGTTGAATAAATCTCATAGGAGTTGGGATGAAGAAGTTATCCCACTTTCAAATCAGGTGATTCCAGTTTCCAGTTTGGGAATAGGACAGCTTCTTCGTCGTTCCAATCAAACCAGGATGAATCACTTTGGAAGAAGCTTGATTTGGATACATAAAATGGTGGGGAAACACCAGGAAGTTGAATAAATCTCATAGGAGTTGGGATAAAGAAGTTATCCCACTTTCTAATCAGGTGATTCCAGTTTTCCAGTTTGGGAATAGGACAGCTTCTTCGTCGTTCCAATCAAACCAGGATGAATCACTTTGTAAGAAGCTTGATTTTGATACATAAAGTGTTGGAGAAACACCAGGAAGTTGAATAAATCTCATAGGAGTTGGGATGAAGAAGTTATCCCACTTTCAAATCAGGTGATTCCAGTTTCCCAGTTTGGGAATAGACAGCTTCTTCGTCGTTCCAATCAAACCAGGATGAATCACTTTGTAAGAAGCTTGATTTGGATACATAAAATGGTGGAGAAACACCAAGAAGTTGAATAAATCTCATAGGAGTTGGGATGAAGAAGTTATCCCACTTTCTAATCAGGTGATTCCAGTTTCCCAGTTTGGGAATAGGACAGCTTCTTCGTCGTTCCAATCAAACCAGGATGAATCACTTTGTAAGAAGCTTGATTTGGATACATAAAGGGTTGGAGAAACACCAGGAAGTTGAATAAATCTCATAGGAGTTGGAATGAAGAAGTTATCCCACTTTCTAATCAGGTGATTCCAGTTTCCCAGTTTGGGAATAGGACAGCTTCTTCGTCAATCCAATCAAACCAGATGAATCACTTTGTAAGAAGCTTGATTTGATACATAAAATGGTGGGGAAACACCAGGAAGTTGAATAAATCTCATAGGAGTTGGGATGAAGAAGTTATCCCACTTTCAAATCAGGTGATTCCAGTTTCCCAGTTTGGGAATAGGACAGCTTCTTCGTCAATCCAATCAAACCAGGATGAATCACTTTGTAAGAAGCTTGATTTTGATACATAAAATGGTGGGGAAACACCAGGAAGTTGAATAAATCTCATAGGAGTTGGGATGAAGAAGTTATCCCACTTTTTAATCAGGTGATTCCAGTTTCTCAGTTTGGGAATAGAACAGCTTCTTCGTCGTTCCAATCAAACCAGGATGAATCACTTTGTAAGAAGCTTGATTTGGATACATAAAGTGTTGTAGAAACACCAGGAAGTTGAATAAATCTCATAGGAGTTGGGATGAAGAAGTTATCCCACTTTCAAATCAGGTGATTCCAGTTTCCCAGTTTGGGAATAGGACAGCTTCTTCGTCGTCAATCCAATCAAACCAGGATGAATCACTTTGTAAGAAGCTTGATTTGGATACATAAAATGGTGGAGAAACACCAGGAAGTTGAATAAATCTATAGGAGTTGGGATAAAGAAGTTATCCCACTTTCAAATCAGGTGATTCCAGTTTCCCAGTTTGGGAATATGACAGCTTCTTCGTCGTTCCAATCAAACCAGGATGAATCACTTTGTAAGAAGCTTGATTTGGATACATAAAGGGTGGAGAAACACCAGGAAGTTGAATAAATCTAATAGGAGTTGGAATGAAGAAGTTATCCCACTTTCTAATCAGGTGATTCCAGTTTCTCAGTTTGGGAATACAACAGCTTCTTCGTCGTTCCAATCAAACCAGGATGTATCACTTTGTAAGAAGCTTGATTTGGATACATAAAGGGTTGGAGAAACACCAGGAAGTTGAATAAATCTCATAGGAGTTGGGATGAAGAAGTTATCCCACTTTCAAATCAGGTGATTCCAGTTTCCCAGTTTGGTGTTGAGTTGAGTTGATTATATTGGTATGGAGAGAAGAGGAGATGAAGAGGAGAAGAGATGGAGAAGCTTAGGGGGTTTGGGTATGAATGGTACGGACGTCCGTACAAGGCCGTACATGGCCGTACCGTCCGTACCAAAGGTCTCGACCAAAACTTACCCAACTCGACCAAGTGAAACGGTAACAAAGGAGTGTTACCTTGGGGACTTAAGGAGAAGGGATCAGACCGTTGAGTGGATAAGGGAAGAGCGTGCCAGGCTGGAACAGGCTGTAAAGAGGCAAAGCGTGTGAGCCTTACCATCCAATCATCCGGAAAGCAACCTTGACTCTACATGCTTCAATAGTGCCCATTTCGCCTCTTGTAAACCCTAATGCTTTCTATATAAATATGTAACCTCACTCATTAATAAGATCAATCAGTTCGAGTCTCTCTAATCTCTTAGACTATGGTTTTCTCTTAGACTCTAAACGGCTCTTTCTAGTCTCTTAATCTTTCACAAACTTCTCTTAATCACTTCCTAAACACTCTCTTTATTCTAATCACTCTAAAGATCTCTTAATCTCATATGGTATCAGAGCCAGGTTCATTTGAATCTGGGGTTTGATCTTTAGAGAGTTACAAGCTAAACGTCTTTGAAGCTACACGCGAGTAGTCTTGAAGGTGTTGAAGCTGTGGTTCGTTCTAGTTGAAGCTGTGCTACGTTCTGTGGGTTTGCGTGATTCTAGACTCAAGGTTGGTGTGTACGAGATCCAAGATTCAAGTTTTCAAGTCAAGCAAAGATGGAACAGGGGATGAACATGAGGATGAAGGTAGCGGTTACTTTCAAAGGTAGCAACTACCTTGTGTGGTCTCGGATGGTGAAGACTGCGGTGGGAAGTAAGGGTTTGTGGGGGCACATCACAACAGGGGAGGCTCCGAAACTCATTACTCAGGGAGGAGATCAAGAAGAGGTCTCCAATGAAGCGGCTGTGGAGAAATGGCAACAAGAAGACATGCTGGTGATGACGGTTCTACACGCATCCTTGGACCCAGCTATCTTGGATGCCTACAGCTACTGTGAATCAGCCAAGGAGCTGTGGGACACGCTGAAGAAGGTGTATGGGAACATTTCCAACCTCAGCCGTGTGTTTGAAGTGAAGCTAGCGATCAACCGTCTTGCACAAGAGGACATGGAGTTCACTAAGCACTTGGGGAGGTTCAGGTCCTTATGGTCAGAGCTGGAGATGCTGAGGCCGAGCACAACTGATCCAGATCAGTTGAATGAGAGGCGCGAGCAAGACAAGGTCTTTGGTCTGCTTCTCACACTGAACCCGGCCTACACCCAGCTCATCCAGCACATGTTAAGGTCAGACAAGCTTCCGGACCTTGAGGAGGTGTGTGCACAAATCCAAAGGGAGCAGGGATCTATGGGTTTGTTTGGAGGAAAGGGGGAGCTCTCTCTTGCCAATCAAGCAGCTCATGAGGATTCAACCGAGGCTCCACAAGCAAACAAGGCATCTCACGGGAAGTACGAGGACAGGAAGTTCAATGGCAACTGTGATCATTGCAAGAAGCATGGTCATAAGAAGAGCCAATGCTGGATACTGCACCCACACCTCAAGCCGGCCAAGTTCATGAAGGAGCGTGAGGGAAGGGCAAATGTGACTGAAGGTTCAAGTGGAGCTGGCACCAGCAAGATCAGTGAAGTGGATGGGCTTGGAGGCAATGATGGGAATGGGAAGTCTCTGGTGGCTTACACAGGCGCCTCAAGCTCCCGCAGCAATGATGACTACATCAAGAGATCAGACCTTGATGCCCTCTTCAAAATGCTAAAGGAAAACGGTAACACTTACGGTTATTCCTTTGGAGCTTCTATGATTGCATATAAGGATGATCACTTGATTAGAGAACTAGTAGAACGGTTAGAAGCTAGGAATGGGTATAGACATGCTCACATTGCTAGAACTGATAAGATGCATCCATCACTTAGTAATCTATGCCATAATGCTAAACGAGTAAGTAAACCATTGATTGTTGATTCTGGTGCATCACATCATATGATAAGTGATGAAAACTTGATTAAGGATATAGAACCTACACATGGGCATGTGATGATAGCAAATGGGGATAAGATACCCATTAGAGGAATAGGAAAGCTTAAGCTGTTTAACAAAGAATCTAGAGCTTTTTACATGCCTGAATTCACATCAAACCTATTATCAGTGAAGAAATGTACTAATGATTTACAATGCAATGTTATCTTTAGTCCTAATGATGTGAAGTTTCAGGATATTGAGAGCAGCAGATTGATTGGGAAAGGGGTGACTAAGGGAGATCTCTATATGCTTGAAGAACTCACTTCTGTTCCTGATTATAGTTGCTCGTTTACTTCTGCTTCTTTGTTGAATAAAAATGCATTGTGGCATGCTAGAGTAGGACACCCTCATGTTAAAGCTTTGAACTTAATGGTACCAGGTGTTGTGTTTGAGAACAAAGATTGTGAAGCTTGTATTTTAGGCAAGCATTGTAGAACTGTGTTTCAAAAGTCTACTACCGTTTATGATAATTGCTTTGATCTAATTCACTCAGATGTGTGGACTGCCCCTTGCTTATCTAGAGATAGTTATAAGTATTTTGTCACATTCATTGATGAAAAATCCAAATACACCTGGTTAACCTTAATTCAGACCAAAGATAGGGTACTTGATGCATTTAGGAACTTTCAAACTTATGTAACTAACCATTATCATGCTAAGATTAAAATTTTGAGATCAGATAATGGAGGGGAGTACACGAGTCATGCATTCAAGCAACACCTATCACAACATGGGATCCTACATCAAACAAGCTGTCCTTATACTCCACAGCAAAATGGAGTGGCTGAGAGGAAGAATAGGCATCTCATGGAAGTGGCAAGGTCACTTATGTTTCAGAGTAATGTTCCAAAGAGATTTTGGAGTGATGCGGTTGCCACTGCTTGTTACCTGATAAACAGAACCCCAACCAAAGTTCTGAATGAGAAGGCTCCATTTGAAGTTCTGAACAGGTACAAGCCAGCTCTTGATTATTTGCGAGTCTTTGGATGCCTATGCTTTGTACTCAAACCAGGAGAGATGATCAACAAGCTAGAAGCAAGAAGCACTAAGGCTGTGTTCATAGGATACTCAGCTACACAGAAAGGATACAAATGCTATGATCCTATAGCAAGGAGAGTTCTTGTATCTAGAGATGTGAAGTTCTTGGAAGATAGAGGATACTATGAAGAAAAGAATCAAGAAGACCTGAAGGACTTAACATCAGACAAGGCCACCACCTTGCGGATCATTCTTGAAGGTCTTGGAATCAGTACATCCCAGGATCCAAGGAATCACGCAACTACACCTCCTGAAGTTGGTTCACCATCCCACCTTGATCATGAGGGAGGAGAGGAGCATGAGGAGCCTATGCAAGAGGCCAACCAAGATGAAGGAGGAGTAGAGAATGAAGGAGAAGAGAGCATAGGCTCGGATGGTCATGGACATGATCATGGTGTGACACAAACACCTTCTCAAGATGAAGTGGTAGAAGAACAACAGGAAGAAGAACCGGTTGTGCAGCCACTAAGAAGGAGTACAAGGATAAGGAAGGATCCTTCCAGTTGGGTAAACACGAGAGTGTACTACAATGCCCAAGCTGTGGAGCATCCTTCTCAAGCCGTGTGCTCCTTTGCTCAATATCCAGAAGCACATTGCGCTTTCATGGTAAACTTGGATGAGAATCACATCCCAAGAAGCTATGAAGAAGCAATGAAAGATAAAGAATGGAAGGAATCAGTTGGAGATGAGGCAGGAGCAATGATCAAGAATGATACATGGTATGAGAGTGAGTTACCAAAAGGGAAGAAGGCTGTGACTAGTAGATGGATATTCACAATCAAGTACAAAGCGGATGGAAAGGTTGAGAGGAAGAAGTCAAGGCTAGTTGCAAGAGGTTTCACTCAAACTTATGGAGAAGATTACATAGAAACCTTTGCACCAGTAGCTAAACTCCACACAATCCGGATTGTACTGAGCTTAGCTGTGAATCTTGGATGGGGGTTATGGCAAATGGATGTGAAGAATGCGTTTCTACAAGGTGAACTTGAGGATGAAGTGTATATGCATCCACCTCCAGGCCTTGAACACTTAGTGAAGAGTGGAAATGTGTTGAGACTGAAGAAAGCCATCTATGGGCTGAAGCAATCACCAAGAGCTTGGTACAACAAGTTGAGTACTACTCTGAATGGCCGAGGCTTCAAGAAGTCTGAACTAGATCACACCCTCTTCACACTCACGACTCCCTCAGGTATGATTGCACTTCTTGTGTATGTTGATGATATCATTATCACAGGGAGTGATAAGGAAGGTATCATAGCAACCAAGGAGTTTCTTAAATCCATGTTTGAGATTAAAGACTTGGGAGAAATGAAATACTTTCTTGGAATTGAGATATGTAGATCCAAGGAAGGTTTGTTCATGTCCCAAAGGAAGTATACACTTGATCTTTTGAAAGGTGCAGGTGCTTATGGAGGCAAGACAGCAAGGATGCCTATGGAGGATGGCTACAAAGTCCCACGAGAGGGGGAGATTGAAGACAGCAAACCTTATCAGGATCCTAAACTCTATAGAAAACTAGTTGGCAAATTGATTTATCTCACTATAACTAGACCTGACATTTGTTTTGCTGTGAATCAGGTGAGTCAACACATGCAAGTACCTAAGGAACATCATTGGCGCATGGTGGAGAGGATCTTGATGTATCTCAACGGCTCACCTGATCAAGGAGTATGGATGGGCTGCAATGGAAGCACTGAAGTGGTGGGATACTGTGATGCGGATTGGGCTGGTGATAGAGCAGACAGGAGATCAACCACAGGCTATTGCACATTCATTGGAGGCAACTTGGTGACTTGGAAGAGTAAGAAGCAGAAGGTGGTGTCTTGCTCAAGTGCAGAAGCTGAGTATAGAGCTATGCTGAAGCTCACCAACGAGTTAGTATGGATCAAAGGCATCTTGAAGCATTTGGAGATTGATCAAGCCACGCCAATGACCATGCATTGTGACAACCAAGCAGCTATCCACATTGCCTCCAACTCGGTGTTCCATGAGAGAACCAAGCACATTGAAGTTGATTGCCACAAGGTGAGGCAGATGATCATCTTAGGAGTCATCTTGCCATGCTACACAAGAAGTGAAGATCAGTTAGCGGATGTGTTCACCAAGGCTGCAAGACAGAAGACAATGGAGTCCATTCACATACGGTTGGGCCTCATTGATCTTGGGAAGAGAAGGAGCTGATCCCCTTGGCTGTGAGGTCTTTACTCTTTTTCCCTTATCAAGGTTTTATCCCAATGGGTTTTCCTTGGTAAGGTTTTTAATGAGGAAGATCTCATAGCTATCCAAGCTTAGGCTTTCACAAAGCTAAGCTTGAGGGGGAGTGTTGAGTTGAGTTGATTATATTGGTATGGAGAGAAGAGGAGTTGAAGAGGAGAAGAGATGGAGAAGCTTAGGGGGTTTGGGTGTGAATGGTACGGACGTCCGTACAAGGCCGTACATGGCCGTACCGTCCGTACCAAAGGTCTCGACCAAAACTTACCCAACTCGACCAAGTGAAACGGTAACAAGGAGTGTTACCTTGGGGACTTAAGGAGAAGGGATCAGACCGTTGAGTGGATAAGGGAAGAGCGTGCCAGGCTGGAACAGGCTGTAAAGAGGCAAAGCGTGTGAGCCTTACCATCCAATCATCCGGAAAGCAACCTTGACTCTACATGCTTCAATAGTGCCCATTTCACCTCTTGTAAACCCTAATGCTTTCTATATAAATATGTAACCTCACTCATTAATAAGATCAATCAGTTCGAGTCTCTCTAATCTCTTAGACTATGGTTTTCTCTTAGACTCTAAACGGCTCTTTCTAGTCTCTTAATCTTTCACAAACTTCTCTTAATCACTTCCTAAACACTCTCTTTATTCTAATCACTCTAAAGATCTCTTAATCTCATATTTGGGAATAGGACAGCTTCTTCGTCAATCCAATCAAACCAGGATGAATCACTTTGTAAGAAGCTTGATTTGGATACAGAAAATGGTGGGGAAACACCAGGAAGTTGAATAAATCTAATAGGAGTTGGGATGAAGAAGTTATTCCACTTTCTAATCAGGTGATTCCAGTTTCCCAGTTTGGGAATAGGAAAGCTTCTTCGTCGTTCCAATCAAACCAGGATGAATCACTTTGTAAGAAGCTTGATTTGGATACATAAAGGGTTGGAGAAACACCAGGAAGTTGAATAAATCTCATAGGAGTTGGGATGAAGAAGTTATCCCACTTTCAAATCAGGTGATTCAAGTTTCCCAGTTTGGGAATAGGACAGCTTCTTCGTCAATCCAATCAAACCAGGATGAATCACTTTGTAAGAAGCTTGATTTTGATACATAAAATGGTGGGGAAACAACAGGAAGTTGAATAAATCTCATAGGAGTTGGGATGAAGAAGTTATCCCACTTTCTAATTAGGTGATTCCAGTTTCTCAGTTTGGGAATAGGACAGCTTCTTCGTCGTTCCAATCAAACCAGGATGAATCACTTTGTAAGAAACTTGATTTTGATACATAAAGTGTTGTAGAAACACCAGGAAGTTGAATAAATCTCATAGGAGTTGGGATGAAGAAGTTATCCCACTTTCAAATCAGGTGATTCCAGTTTCCCAGTTTGGGAATAAGACAGCTTCTTCGTCAATCCAATCAAACCAGGATGAATCACTTTGTAAGAAGCTTGATTTGGATACATAAAATGGTGGGGAAACACCAGGAAGTTGAATAAATCTAATAGGAGTTGGGATGAAGAAGTTATCCCACTTTCTAATCAGGTGATTCCAGTTTCCGAGTTTGGGAATATGACAGCTTCTTCGTCGTTCCAATCAAACCAGGATGAATCACTTTGTAAGAAGCTTGATTTGGATACATAAAGGGTTGGAGAAACACCAGAAAGTTGAATAAATCTAATAGGAGTTGGAATGAAGAAGTTATCCCACTTTCTAATCAGGTGATTCCACTTTCTCAGTTTGGGAATAGAACAGCTTCTTCGTCGTTCCAATCAAACCAGGATGAATCACTTTGTAAGAAGCTTGATTTTGATACATAAAGTGTTGGAGAAACACCAGGAAGTTGAATAAATCTCATAGGAGTTGGGATGAAGAAGTTATCCCACTTTCTAATCAGGTGATTCCAGTTTCTCAGTTTGGGAATAGGACAGCTTCTTCATCGTTCCAATCAAACCAGGATGAATCACTTTGTAAGAAGCTTGATTTGGATACATAAAGTGTTGTAGAAACACCAGGAAGTTGAATAAATCTAATAGGAGTTGGAATGAAGAAGTTATCCCACTTTCTAATCAGGTGATTCCAGTTTCTCAGTTTGGGAATAGAACAGCTTCTTCGTCGTTCCAATCAAACCAGGATGAATCACTTTGTAAGAAGCTTGATTTTGATACATAAAGTGTTGTAGAAACACCAGGAAGTTGAATAAATCTCATAGGAGTTGGGATGAACAACTTATCCCACTTTCAAATCAGGTGATTCCAGTTTCCCAGTTTGGGAATAGGACAGCTTCTTCGTCAATCCAATCAAACCAGGATGAATCACTTTGTAAGAAGCTTGATTTGGATACATAAAATGGTGGTGAAACACCAGGAAGTTGAATAAATCTAATAGGAGTTGGGATGAAGAAGTTATCCCACTTTCTAATCAGGTGATTCCAGTTTCCCAGTTTGGGAATATGACAGCTTCTTCGTCGTTCCAATCAAACCAGGATGAATCACTTTGTAAGAAGCTTGATTTGGATACATAAAGGGTTGGAGAAACACCAGGAAGTTGAATAAATCTAATAGGAGTTGGAATGAAGAAGTTATCCCACTTTCTAATTGAGATTTTAGAGATTTAAGAAGGTATTGAGAGATTAAGAAAGATTAAAGAGAAGTTTAGTGAAAGATTTAAACGAGTATCATAGTTTGAGAGTGATTAAGAGACTTTGAGATTTAAACTAGAGAGAGAGTAGAGAAAGAGTGATTCAATCTCGTTAATCATTAATCTGATGAGGTTACAACTTATATAGTATGAGAGCTTAGGGTTTACAAGGTTTAAAGATAAGCTAAAGCATGTGTAGTCAACTAAGAGAGGAGCGCATATCATAAAGCATCCAATGAGCTTCTTCCTGCGTGTGAAGCATCTTGGATCTTTGACTAGGATGCTGACAGTCTGTCACAGCCTGGCACAGCCTGTCAGATGCGCTCCTCAAGCTCTCTCAACGGTCTGATCCAAGTAGAGCATGGTAGAAGGTAAGAATGATCCGTTTACTCCCTCTTTGGTTAAACGGTCATGGTAACTTCTTCTTTACCTTGTACGGTCACATTGTTCGGCCTGTCCGTACACTCACATCCCTAACTTCATCCTCAAGCCTCTAACCTTCTCTAGCTTCATATCTCATAGTTGCATCACCTCATTTCAACACTCCCCCTCAAGCTTAACCATGTGGAACAAGTTAAGCTTGGAAGGACCATGAGATCTTCCTCATTAAAAACCTTACCAAAGAAAACCCATTTGGGACAAAACTTTGATAAGGGAAAAAGAGTAAAGACCTCATGATCAGGGGACTATTCTATGGGTGGAAGATCAATGAGTCCTAACCTGATGTGTATGGACTCCATTGTCTTTTGTCTTGCTGCCTTGGTGAATACATCCGCTAACTGATCCTCACTCCTTGTATAGCATGGCAAGATTACTCCCAAAACGATCATCTGCCTCACCTTGTGGCAGTCTACTTCAATGTGCTTGGTTCTCTCATGGAACACTGAGTTGGATGCAATGTGTATAGCTGCTTGGTTGTCGCAATGCATAGTCATTGGTGTAGCTTGCTCTATCTCCAAGTGTTTCAAGATCCCTTTGATCCACACCAACTCATTTGTTAGCTTCAGCATTGCCCTATACTCAGCTTCAGCACTTGAACAAGATACAACTTTCTGCTTCTTGCTCTTCCATGTCACAAGATTACCTCCAATGAATGTACAATAGCCGGTAGTTGATCTTCTGTCTGCTCTATCTCCTGCCCAATCAGCATCACAATAGCCCACTACTTCAGTACTCTTGTTGCATCCCATCCAAACTCCAAGGCCTGATGTACCGTTCAGATACAAGAGGAGTCTCTCCACCATTCGCCAATGATGCTCCTTTGGGACTTGCATATGCTGGCTCACTTGATTCACAGCAAAGCATATATCCGGACGTGTGATGGTAAGGTAGATGAGCTTCCCTACTAGCTTCCTGTATAGCTTTGGATCATGAAAGACCTTGCTATCTTCAATCTCCCCCTCACGTGGAACCTTGTATCCATCTTCAAGAGGCATCCTTGCTGTCTTATCTCCTTGTATACCTGCATCTTTCAAAAGATCAAGTGTATACTTCCTTTGGGAAATGAACAATCCTTCCTTAGATCTACACAACTCAATTCCAAGGAAGTATTTCATTTCTCCTAAGTCTTTAATTTCAAATACAGATTTTAAAAACTCCTTGGTGGCTTTTATCCCAGCCTTATCACTACCTGTTATAATGATATCATCAACATACACAAGTAGACAAATGATACCTGAGGGTGAAGTACGTGTGAAGAGAGTATGATCCAATTCTGATTTCTTGAATCCACGCCAATTTAAAGTAGTGCTCAGCTTGTTGTACCATGCTCTAGGAGATTGTTTCAACCCATAGATAGCCTTCTTGAGTCTCAACACATTTCCAGGTTTCACAAGATGCCCTAGGCCTGGTGGTGGATGCATATACACTTCATCTTCTAGCTCTCCTTGAAGAAAGGCATTCTTCACATTCATCTGCCAAAGCTCCCACTCAAGATTCACAGCCAGAGATAATACAATTCTTATTGTATGGAGCTTAGCAACCGGAGCAAAGGTGTCAATGTAGTCTTCCCCATATGTTTGAGTGTATCCTCTAGCCACCAGTCTTGTCTTCTTTCTCTCAATAGTCCCATCAGGCTTGTACTTGATAGTGAATATCCACTTGCTAGTTACTGCCTTCTTTCTTTTTGGCAGTTCACTTTCAAACCAAGTATCATTCTTTATCATGGCATTAGCTTCATCACCTACTGATTCCTTCCAGTCTTCATGTAGCATTGCATCTTCATATGATCTAGGCACATAGCTTCCATCTAAGCTGATCATAAATGCGCAATGCTCTTCTGGATAGCACGCAAAGGAGCACACAGCTTGAGAGGGATGCTCCACAGCTTGGGCATTGTAGTACACTCTTGTGTTTACCCAGTTGGAAGCATCTCTCTTTAACCGTGTGCTTCTCCTCAATGTAACTACTACATTCTCTTCCACCGCTTCCTCTGGTATCTGGCTTTCTTCACTAGCTTCCTGACCTCCATGTTGATCACTTCCCCTTGAGTCATCTTCACTTTGAACATGAGAGTCTGCGCTTTGTTGTTGATTTTCGGCTTCACTTGTTCCTTGAACTTCAGTATCAGCAGATTCACTTCCCCCTTCATGTTCTAAGTGAGATGATTCTTCAACTCTAACAGGTGGTGTTTCTTGGCGTTTGTGTTGATCTGGTGACACTCCAATACCAAGTCCTTGCAAAATGTTTCTCAAGCTTGCAGCCCTGTCTGATGGTTGGGATAGATCTTCAAGTTCTTCCCAATTCTTCCCATCATAATATCCCTTATCTTCAAAGAACTTCACCTCCCTTGATACCAATACTCTTCTGGTATTTGGATCAAAGCATTTGTATCCCTTTTGGAATGTAGAGTATCCAATCATCATAGCCTTGGTACTCTTCTCTTCTAGCTTGTTCTGCATTTCCCCGGGTACTAGCACATAACACACACACCCAAAGATCCTCAAGTGTTCCAGCACTGGCTTACTCTTGTTAAGAACCTCAAAGGGGGACTGATCATTGAGAATCTTGGTTGGTGTCCTGTTGATTAGGTAGCTTCCGGTCATCACTGCATCACTCCAATGCCTCTTAGGCACACTTGTATAGAACATCATTGATCTCGACACCTCCATGAGGTGTCTATTCTTCCTTTCAGCCACTCCATTTTGCTGGGGTGTATAAGGACAGCTCGTCTGATGAAGTATTCCATGGCTAGCTAGATGTTCTTTGAATGCATGACTTGTATACTCCCCACCATTATCTGACCTGAAAATCTTAATCTTGGCATTATAGTGGTTAGTAACATAGTTTTGAAAGTTTTTAAATGCATCAAAAACTCTATCCTTTGTTTTAATGAGTGTTAACCAGGTGTATTTAGATTTTTCATCAATGAAGGTGACATAATACTTGTAATTATCCCTAGATAAACAAGGTGCAGTCCAAACATCAGAGTGGATTAAGTCAAAACACTTCTCATAAACAGTAACTGATCTTTGAAACACACTCTTACAATGTTTTCCCAAAATACAAGCTTCACAATCATTATTTTTAAACATGACACCTGGTAACATTATGCTTAAGGCCCTAACATGTGGATGTCCTAGCCTAGCATGCCACAAAGCATCCTTACTTAAAGAAACCGAGCTAAACGAAAAACAAGAACTAGAGATAGGAGAGAGATCTTCAAGCATGTAAAGGTCTCCCTTAGTTGCTCCTTGGCCAATCAACTTACTGCTCTTAATATCCTGAAACTTCACATCATTAGGACTAAAAATAACATTGCAATCAAGATCAGTAGTGCATCTCTTGACAGATAACAAGTTTGAAGTAAATTCAGGCATGTAGAATGCATTAGACTCTTTATTAAACATTTTCAACCTACCAATGCCTCTAATAGGAATTCTATCTCCATTAGCAATCATGACATGACCTTGGGTAGGTTCTATATCCGTAATCAACTTGTTATCACTAATCATGTGATGAGATGCACCAGAATCAATAATCAAAGGTTTATGTATATCCTTAGCTAGATGACTTCTAGGATGATCATTGTTATTTTTTAAGTTCTCAAGTACTCCTAAGAGTTTATTAGCAATGCTATGTTCAGTTTTGCCAATCAAGGGACTCTCTAGTATGTCTAGTAACCTATCAGTTCTACGAGACATAGTATGAGCAGCAAAAGAATAACCAAGAGTATTGGGTCTTAGTTTGTTACCAGACTCTTTAAGAGCTTTGATGAGTGCATCTATGTCTGACTTCCTGATCACCTCATGCTCTAGGTTCTTTCCTCCTGAGTGGTGAGAAGAGAGAGCTCGCCCTTCACTCTCATTCACTTGTGAGGATGTACCAGCCCCGGATGCACTGCCACTGCTTGTCTCGGTGGACATGTGAGCTCTGGCTTCTCTCTCCTTGTTGAATTTGCTTGGCTTGAGGTGAGGGTGAAGTATCCAGCATTGGCTCTTCTTATGGCCTGGCTTCTTGCAATGATCACAGTTCCCTTCAAAGCGGTCACCATACTTCCTTCCATCATTCTTGTAACCCGCCTTGTTTGCTTGCACATCCTCAGCCTGATGAGCCATAGGTAGCTCCCCCTTTCCTCCAAACAAGCCTAGAGAGCCTTCCTCCTTCTGCAGTTGAGAGCACACCTCCTCCATTGTTGGTAGGCTTGGCGATCTCAGCATGTGCTTTATGACATCCTGGTAGCACACGTCTAAGGTCATCAACAACCCAAACACTTGATCCTGCTCTCTCCTCTCCATGATGATCTCTTGATCATTGGTGCTTGGGCGCAGGTTATCCAGCTCAGACCAAAGAGCTCTGAACTTCCCAATGTGTTTAGTAAGCTCCACACCACCTTGCATCAAGGAGGTGATGGCTTTCTTCAACTCAAACACACGGTTAAGGTTTGAGACATCTCCAAATGTCTTCTGGAGCGTCTCCCATAGGTGCTTAGGTGTCTCACAGAAGATGTAGGCTTCAAGCAAAGGGACTTCAATAGAACTGTGTAGTACGGACAGCACCATCAGATCTTCTTGAACCCATTTCTTCTTCACTTCAGCTTCAGTGAGTACTTTTCCACCCTCAGCTTCCTCATTCCCTTTGGCCACTGGCTCTGGACCATCATCCGTGATGTGGTTCCACAACCCTAGCCTCCCAATAGCAGTCTTCACCAGCCGAGACCACAACAAGTAGTTTCCTACACCTTTTAAGGCAACCGGAACCGTAACAAGCTTACTGTAGTTTCCTTCCATCTTCCCTTTGCCTCTAGTTACTTCTAGTCTTCAATCTTGTACTTCAGTTGAGCTTCTACCACACCAGATCTTCAAGAACACACGGGACCAAAGAACCAAGGATAAGACACTTCAACACACTGACAAGACTTCTCGGAAGTATCAAGAACAAACGCAAGAACACAAAGAAGGAATGAGTAAGAATCACACAAAGGAACTAAGATCTCTCAATACCAAAGCCAACCTGGCTCTGATACCATGAGATTTTAGAGATTTAAGAAGGTATTGAGAGATTAAGAAAGATTAAAGAGAAGTTTAGTGAAAGATTTAAACGAGTATCATAGTTTGAGAGTGATTAAGAGACTTTGAGATTTAAACTAGAGAGAGAGTAGAGAAAGAGTGATTCAATCTCGTTAATCATTAATCTGATGAGGTTACAACTTATATAGTATGAGAGCTTAGGGTTTACAAGGTTTAAAGATAAGCTAAAGCATGTGTAGTTAACTAAGAGAGGAGCGCATATCATAAAGCATCCAATGAGCTTCTTCCTGCGTGTGAAGCATCTTGGATCTTTGACTAGGATGCTGACAGTCTGTCACAGCCTGGCACAGCCTGTCAGATGCGCTCCTCAAGCTCTCTCAACGGTCTGATCCAAGTAGAGCATGGTAGAAGGTAAGAATGATCCGTTTACTCCCTCTTTGGTTAAACGGTCAGGGTAACTTCTTCTTTACCTTGTACGGTCACATTGTACGGCCTGTCCGTACACTCACATCCCTAACTTCATCCTCAAGCCTCTAACCTTCTCTAGCTTCATATCTCATAGTTGCATCACCTCATTTCAACACTAATCAGGTGATTCCATTTTCTCAGTTTGGGAATAGAACAGCTTCTTCGTCGTTCCAATCAAACCAGGATGAATCACTTTGTAAGAAGCTTGATTTTGATACATAAAGTGTTGGAGAAACACCAGGAAGTTGAATAAATCTCATAGGAGTTGGGATGAAGAAGTTATCCCACTTTCAAATCAGGTGATTCCAGTTTCCCAGTTTGGGAATAGGACAGGTTCTTCATCGTTCCAATCAAACCAGGATGAATCACTTTGTAAGAAGCTTGATTTGGATACATAAAATGGTGGAGAAACACCAAGAGTTGAATAAATCTCATACGAGTTGGGATGAAGAAGTTATCCCACTTTCTAATCAGGTGATTCCAGTTTCCCAGTTTGGGAATAGGACAGCTTCTTCGTCGTTCCAATCAAACCAGGATGAATCACTTTGTAAGAAGCTTGATTTGGATACATAAAGGGTTGGAGAAACACCAGGAAGTTGAATAAATCTAATAGGAGATGGAATGAAGAAGTTATCCCACTTTCTAATCAGGTGATTCCAGTTTCTCAGTTTGGGAATAGAACAGCTTCTTCGTCGTTCCAATCAAACCAGGATAAATCACTTTGTAAGAAGCTTGATTTGGATACATAAAGTGTTGGAGAAACACCAGGAAGTTGAATAAATCTCATAGGAGTTGGGATGAAGAAGTTATCCCACTTTCAAATCAGGTGATTCCAGTTTCCCAGTTTGGGAATAGGACAGCTTCTTCGTCAATCCAATCAAACCAGAATGAATCACTTTGTAAGAAGCTTGATTTTGATACATAAAATGGTGGGGAAACACCAGGAAGTTGAATAAATCTCATAGGAGTTGGGATGAAGAAGTTATCCCACTTTCAAATCAGGTGATTCCAGTTTCCCAGTTTGGGAATAGGACAGCTTCTTCGTCAATCCAATCAAACAAGAATGAATCACTTTGTAAGAAGCTTGATTTTGATACATAAAATGGTGGGGAAACACCAGGAAGTTGAATAAATCTCATAGGAGTTGGGATGAAGAAGTTATCCCACTTTCTAATCAGGTGATTCCAGTTTCTCAGTTTGGGAATAGGACAGCTTCTTCATCGTTCCAATCAAACCAGGATGAATCACTTTGTAAGAAGCTTGATTTGGATACATAAAGTGTTGTAGAAACACCAGGAAGTTGAATAAATCTAATAGGAGTTGGAATGAAGAAGTTATCCCACTTTCTAATCAGGTGATTCCAGTTTCTCAGTTTGGGAATAGAACAGCTTCTTCGTCGTTCCAATCAAACCAGGATGAATCACTTTGTAAGAAGCTTGATTTGGATACATAAAGGGTTGGAGAAACACCAGGAAGTTGAATAAATCTCATAGGAGTTGGGATGAAGAAGTTATCCCACTTTCAAATCAGGTGATTCCAGTTTCCCAGTTTGGGAATAGGACAGCTTCTTCGTCAATCCAATCAAACCAGGATGAATCACTTTGTAAGAAGCTTGATTTGGATACATAAAATGGTGGGGAAACACCAGGAAGTTGAATAAATCTAATAGGAGTTGGGATGAAGAAGTTATCCCACTTTCTAATCAGGTGATTCCAGTTTCCCAGTTTGGGAATAGGAAAGCTTCTTCGTCGTTCCAATCAAACCAGGATGAATCACTTTGTAAGAAGCTTGATTTGGATACATAAAGGGTTGGAGAAACACCAGGAAGTTGAATAAATCTCATAGGAGTTGGGATGAAGAAGTTATCCCACTTTCAAATCAGGTGATTCCAGTTTCCCAGTTTGGGAATAGGACAGCTTCTTCGTCAATCCAATCAAACCAGGATGAATCACTTTGTAAGAAGCTTGATTTTGATACATAAAATGGTGGGGAAACACCAGGAAGTTGAATAAATCTCATAGGAGTTGGGATGAAGAAGTTATCCCACTTTCTAATCAGGTGATTCCAGTTTCCCAGTTTGGGAATAGGACAGCTTCTTCGTCGTTCCAATCAAACCAGGATGAATCACTTTGTAAGAAGCTTGATTTGGATACATAAAGGGTTGGAGAAACACCAGGAAGTTGAATAAATCTAATAGGAGTTGGAATGAAGAAGTTATCCCACTTTCTAATCAGGTGATTCAAGTTTCTCAGTTTGGGAATAGAACAGCTTCTTCGTCGTTCCAATCAAACCAGGATGAATCACTTTGTAAGAAGCTTGATTTGGATACATAAAGTGTTGGAGAAACACCAGGAAGTTGAATAAATCTCATAGGTGTTGGGATGAAGAAGTTATCCCACTTTCAAATCAGGTGATTCCAGTTTCCCAGTTTGGAAATAGGACAGCTTCTTCGTCAATCCAATCAAACCAGAATGAATCACTTTGTAAGAAGCTTGATTTTGATACATAAAATGGTGGGGAAACACCAGGAAGTTGAATAAATCTCATAGGAGTTGGGATGAAGAAGTTATCCCACTTTCAAATCAGGTGATTCCAGTTTCCCAGTTTGGGAATAGGACAGCTTCTTCGTCAATCCAATCAAACCAGAATGAATCACTTTGTAAGAAGCTTGATTTTGATACATAAAATGGTGGGGAAACACCAGGAAGTTGAATAAATCTCATAGGAGTTGGGATGAAGAAGTTATCCCACTTTCAAATCAGGTGATTCCAGTTTCCCAGTTTGGGAATAGGACAGCTTCTTCGTCAATCCAATCAAACAAGAATGAATCACTTTGTAAGAAGCTTGATTTTGATACATAAAATGGTGGGGAAACACCAGGAAGTTGAATAAATCTCATAGGAGTTGGGATGAAGAAGTTATCCCACTTTCTAATCAGGTGATTCCAGTTTCTCAGTTTGGGAATAGGACAGCTTCTTCATCGTTCCAATCAAACCAGGATGAATCACTTTGTAAGAAGCTTGATTTGGATACATAAAGTGTTGTAGAAACACCAGGAAGTTGAATAAATCTAATAGAAGTTGGAATGAAGAAGTTATCCCACTTTCTAATCAGGTGATTCCAGTTTCTCAATTTGGGAATAGAACAGCTTCTTCGTCGTTCCAATCAAACCAGGATGAATCACTTTGTAAGAAGCTTGATTTGGATACATAAAGGGTTGGAGAAACACCAGGAAGTTGAATAAATCTCATAGGAGTTGGGATGAAGAAGTTATCCCACTTTCAAATCAGGTGATTCAAGTTTCCCAGTTTGGGAATAGGACAGCTTCTTCGTCAATCCAATCAAACCAGGATGAATCACTTTGTAAGAAGCTTGATTTGGATACATAAAATGGTGGGGAAACACCAGGAAGTTGAATAAATCTAATAGGAGTTGGGATGAAGAAGTTATCCCACTTTCTAATCAGGTGATTCCAGTTTCCCAGTTTGGGAATAGGAAAGCTTCTTCGTCGTTCCAATCAAACCAGGATGAATCACTTTGTAAGAAGCTTGATTTGGATACATAAAGGGTTGGAGAAACACCAGGAAGTTGAATAAATCTCATAGGAGTTGGGATGAAGAAGTTATCCCTATGAACTTTAGAGAATCTGAGTTTGATATAAGGAAAGAAAGGGATTAGAGAAGTTTAGAGATGATTTAGAACGAGTTTAGCTAAGAGTTTAGTGTAGAATCATGATTGAGAGTCTTTGAATCTAAGAAAGTGTTTTTGTGTCAAGAACTGTCTGATTATCATTAATGAAGAGATTACAAATATATAGGAGAAGATACAAGGGTTTTCCTCAAAGGTAAAGTAAGCAAAGCATGTGAAGTCAAGGATGGGATAAGCGCCTAATTCAAACTAAGCCAATGGGAGACTCCACATGTGTGGGATGAATGGATAAGGTTGCTTTCCCTTTCCAGCGGTATACAGCCTGTCAAGCCGCGGCCTTATCCTTCTCTCAACGGTCTGATCAAGTGCTGGTAACTCTCCATAGTTACCATCACCCTTTTCACAAGTAACCATCCTGAATAGTGAAGAGTGTTACCCAAGACTTGTACGGCCACTCCTCATGTACGGAGTGTACGGATTGTACGGACTAAGCCTCCTCAATTCCTTCCTTCCTAATGCTTCACTACTTCATACCCTTTCCTCCCATTCATTACTCATCACTCCATTTCATGATCTCATCTCAAAATGATCTCATCTCAACACTCCCCCTCAAGCTTAGCTTTGTGAAAGTCTAAGCTTGGATAGCCATGAGATCTTCCTCATTAAAAACCTTACCAAAGAAAACCCATTGGGACAAAACTTTGATAAGGGAAAAAGAGTAAAGACCTCATAGCTAAGGGGCTTAGCTCCTTCTCGTGAGATCAATGAGTCCTAGCCGGCTATGAATGGACTCAATTGTCTTCTGCCTTGCTGCCTTTGTGAACACATCTGCTAGCTGATCTTCACTTCTTGTGTAACATGGTAAGATGACTCCAAGAAGTATCATCTGCCTCACCTTGTGACAATCTACCTCAATGTGCTTGGTTCTCTCATGGAAGACTGAGTTGGTGGCAATGTGTATAGCAGCCTGGTTGTCGCAATGCATTGTCATTGGAGTGGATTGAGTAATCTCCAAGTGCTTCAGTATCCCTTTGATCCACACAAGCTCATTAGTCAGCTTCAGCATAGCTCGGTATTCAGCTTCAGCACTTGAGCATGAGACCACCTTCTGCTTCTTACTCTTCCAAGTTACCAAGTTCCCTCCAATGAATGTGCAGTAGCCAGTTGTGGACCTTCTATCTGCTCTATCTCCTGCCCAATCCGCATCACAGTAGCCCACAACTTCAGTACTCCCATTACACCCCATCCACACTCCTTGATCCGCTGAGCCATTGAGATACATCAAGATCCGGTTCACCATTCCCCAATGATGTTCTTTTGGAACTTGCATATGCTGGCTTACCTGGTTCACAGCAAAACAAATATCAGGACGTGTGATGGTTAGGTATATAAGCTTACCCACTAGCTTTCTATAAAGCTTTGCATCCTTGAATGGTGGACTGTCTTCAATCTCCCCCTCACGTGGAACCTTGTATCCATCTTCCAAGGGAGTCTTGGCCGTCTTTCCATCAAGCTTACCTGCATCTTTCAACAGATCAAGTGTATACTTTCTTTGGGATAGAAACAACCCTTCCTTGGATCTACATATCTCAATCCCAAGGAAGTATTTCATCTCTCCCAAGTCTTTAATCTCAAAAACAGATTTAAGAAAATCTTTGGTGGCTTGTATCTCTTCTTTATCACTACCTGTTATAATGATGTCATCTACATATACAAGTAGAACGACAATACCTGAAGGTGTGTTGAGTGTGAAGAGAGTATGATCAAGCTCTGACTTCCTAAAGCCTCTTCCATTCAGAGTTGTGCTCAACTTGTTGTACCATGCCCTTGGTGATTGTTTCAGACCATAGATAGCTTTCTTTAGTCTGAGAACATTCCCTTTCTTCACCAAGTGCTCTAGACCAGGAGGAGGTAACATATACACTTCATCTTCTAGTTCTCCTTGAAGGAATGCATTCTTTACATCCATTTGCCACAAGCCCCACTCAAGATTTACCGCAAGTGATAGGACAATCCTGATGGTATGTAGCTTAGCAACTGGTGCAAATGTGTCTATATAATCCTCTCCATATGTTTGAGTAAATCCTCTTGCAACCAACCGAGTCTTCTTTCTATCAATCTGTCCATTTGCTAGGTACTTGATTGTGAAGATCCATCTACTAGACACTGCTCTCTTCCCTTTAGGTAACTCACTCTCATACCAAGTGTCATTCTTGATCATTGCATTGGATTCAGCTCCTACTGATTCCCTCCATTCCTTGTCCTTCATGGCTTCCTCATATGACTTCGGTACATGGCTCTCATCTAAGCTTACCATAAAGGCACAATGTTCTTCTGGATAATGAGCAAAGGAACACACAGCTTGAGAGGGATGTTCCACAGCCTGGGCATTGTAGTACACTCTCGTGTTTACCCAGTTGGAACTATCCTTTCTCACTCTGGTGCTTCTTCTCAATGGCTGCACGGCCGGCTCTGGTTCAGGTTCAGTTGTAGTTGCATTAGTTTCCTCCTCTTGATCTTGGCTCGGTACCTCCCTATCTTCCTGTATCATACTTTGATCATGATCACCTGAGCCTTCTTGATCGTGGCTTTCAACATGTACTTCAGCCGGTTCAGGTGTTGTTTCCCCCCCATGATCTAAGTTTGATGCCTCGGTAGGTTGTGTGTTTGTTGTGCTGCGTCTTTCCTTCGGATCCTGGGTAGTATGTATCCCAAGCCCCTCTAGAATGCTTCTAAGGCTGGCCGCTCTATCTGACTCTCTTGTCAATTCTAGCAACTCATCTTGATTCTTTTCCTCATAGAACCCCTTAGCTTCAATGAACTTCACATCTCTAGAGACTAGAACCCTTCTAGTAGTAGGATCATAGCACTTGTAACCCTTTTGAGTAGTAGAGTAGCCAACAAACATAGCTCTTGTGCTGGTTGCTTCAAGCTTGTTTCTCAACTCCTTTGGCCTCAGAACAAAGCATAGACATCCAAAGATTCGCATATGCTCCAATGATGGCTTGTACTTGTTCAAGGCTTCAAAAGGGGACTGATCATGTAGAATCTTAGTTGGGATCCGGTTGATTAGATAACAAGATGTAGCCACAGCATCACTCCAAAACCTCTTAGGGACATTTGCTTGAAACATCATTGACCTTGCCACCTCCATGAGATGCCTATTCTTTCTCTCAGCCACTCCATTTTGCTGAGGAGTATAGGGACAACTCGTTTGGTGTAGTATCCCATGTTGAGCTAGATGTTGCTTGAAGGCTTGACCAGTGTATTCCCCACCATTATCTGATCTCAAAATTTTAATCTTGGCATTGTAATGGTTAGTCACATAGTTTTGAAAATTTTTAAAAGCTTCAAGCACCCTATCTTTGGTTTGAATAAGTGTTATCCAGGTGTATTTCGATTTTTCATCTATGAATGTGACAAAGTATTTAAAACTATCCCTAGACAAGCAAGGAGCAGTCCAAACATCAGAGTGAATTAAATCAAAGCACTTGTCATAAACAGTAGATGAAATGGGAAAAACAGTTTTACAATGCTTGCCTAAGATGCAAGCTTCACAATCCTTATTTTCAAATACCACACCTGGTAACATTAAGTTTAAAGCCCTAACATGGGGATGACCTAGTCTAGCATGCCACAATGCATTTTTATTCATCATAGAAGCAGAAGTAAATGAGCACAAGTAATCAGAAACAGGAGCTAGTTCTTCAAGTAAATATAAATCTCCCTTGGTAACTCCTTTTCCAATCAATTGGCTGCTCTCAATATCCTGAAACTTCACATCATTAGGACTGAATATAACATTGCAATTAAGATCTGTAGTGCATTTCTTTACAGATAATAGATTTGATGTGAAGTCAGGCATGTAAAATGCTTTAGATTCTTTATCAAACAATTTTAGCTTGCCAATTCCTCTAATTGGGATTTTATCTCCATTTGCAATCATGACATGTCCATTTGTAGGTTCAATGTCTCTAATCAAACTAGTATCACTAATCATGTGATGAGATGCTCCTGAATCAACTACCAATGGTTTAAACAGATTGTGTGCAATATGAGACTGTCCTAGTATGCTAGTAGGTTTATAAGCAATGCTTGAGTGATCAGGTTCTCTAGCAATACTATACGGTTCATATGATGCACCAAAAGAGTAACCAAGAGTACCAAGTGTGTTACCATTCTCCTTTAGCATTTTGATGAGGGAGTCAAGGTCTGATCTCCTCAGGTACTCGTTCTCACGGTTGTTCTGAAGGCTTGGTTGAGCTGTGTAAGTCACCAGGGCCTTGCTATCTCCAGGCTCACGTGTCCCGCCCTCTCCAGCTTGGCCTGAGCTCCCAGCAACACTTGAACTTCCCGGCTCACTTCCAGCATACGAGACATTGGCTCTCCCATCTTTCTCTCTTGAGAACTTGGCCGGCTTCAGATGAGGATGCAAGATCCAGCACTGGTTCTTCTTGTGACCTTGTCTCTTGCAATGATCACAATTTCCCGTGAACTTCTTTGCATCATACTGGTTAGAGCTTGCACGGTTTGCTTGCGGAACCTCAGCTTGGTTTGCAAGAGTGATCTCCCCTTTCCCTCCAAAGAGACCAATAGACCCTTCCTCCTTCTGAACTTGCGCACACACGTCCTCAAGATCAGGTAACTTTCCGGACCTCAGAATGTGTTTGATGAGGCTGTTGTAGCTTGGATTCAACGTGAGCAACAACCCAAACACCTTATCCTGCTCGCGTCTCTCAGCCAGCTCATCTAGGTTGGTTGTGCCTGGCCTCAGCATCTCCAGTTCAGACCACAAAGCTCTGAACCTCCCAAGATGCTTAGTGAACTCCATGTCCTCCTGTGTCAAGCTGTTGATAGCACGTTTCACTTCAAACACACGGCTCAAGTTTGAGATGTTACCATAAACCTTCTTTAGCGTGTCCCAAAGATCCTTTGCTGTCTCACAGTAGCTGTATGCCTCCAGGATAGACACTTCAAGAGACCGTTGGAGTATGGACATCACCAGCTGATCATCCTGCTCCCACTTCTCCTCATCGCACTCGACAACCTCCTTGTCGCCTTCATAAGTAATGAGCTTTGGGGCTTCACTCTGTGTGATGTGTCCCCATAAACCCTTACTCCCCACTGCAGTCTTCACCAAACGAGACCACAAAAGATAGTTACCCCCCTTGAGAGTAACCGGAACCACAGCTTTGTTGCTTTCCATTTCAGACCCACTCGGATGAACGAAATGCAACTCAAGTGTTCTTAGTACTCAAACCCAGATTATGATGAACCTGGCTCTGATACCATATGAACTTTAGAGAATCTGAGTTTGATATAAGGAAAGAAAGGGATTAGAGAAGTTTAGAGATGATTTAGAACGAGTTTAGCTAAGAGTTTAGTGTAGAATCATGATTGAGAGTCTTTGAATCTAAGAAAGTGTTTTTGTGTCAAGAACTGTCTGATTATCATTAATGAAGAGATTACAAATATATAGGAGAAGATACAAGGGTTTTCCTCAAAGGTAAAGTAAGAGCATGTGAAGTCAAGGATGGGATAAGCGCCTAATTCAAACTAAGCCAATGGGAGACTCCACATGTGTGGGATGAATGGATAAGAATGCTTTCCCTTTCCAGCGGTATACAGCCTGTCAAGCCGCGGCCTTATCCTTCTCTCAACGGTCTGATCAAGTGCTGGTAACTCTCCATAGTTACCATCACCCTTTTCACAAGTAACCATCCTGAATAGTGAAGAGTGTTACCCAAGACTTGTACGGCCACTCCTCATGTACGGAGTGTACGGATTGTACGGACTAAGCCTCCTCAATTCCTTCCTTCCTAATGCTTCACTACTTCATACCCTTTCCTCCCATTCATTACTCATCACTCCATTTCATGATCTCATCTCAAAATGATCTCATCTCAACAATCCCACTTTCAAATCAGGTGATTCCAGTTTCCCAGTTTGGGAATAGGACAGCTTCTTCGTCAATCCAATCAAACCAGGATGAATCACTTTGTAAGAAGCTTGATTTTGATACATAAAATGGTGGGGAAACACCAGGAAGTTGAATAAATCTCATAGGAGTTGGGATGAAGAAGTTATCCCACTTTCTAATCAGGTGATTCCAGTTTCCCAGTTTGGGAATAGGACAGCTTCTTCGTCGTTCCAATCAAACCAGGATGAATCACTTTGTAAGAAGCTTGATTTGGATACATAAAGGGTTGGAGAAACACCAGGAAGTTGAATAAATCTAATAGGAGTTGGAATGAAGAAGTTATCCCACTTTCTAATCAGGTGATTCAAGTTTCTCAGTTTGGGAATAGAACAGATTCTTCGTCGTTCCAATCAAACCAGGATGAATCACTTTGTAAGAAGCTTGATTTGGATACATAAAGTGTTGGAGAAACACCAGGAAGTTGAATAAATCTCATAGGTGTTGGGATGAAGAAGTTATCCCACTTTCAAATCAGGTGATTCCAGTTTCCCAGTTTGGGAATAGGACAGCTTCTTCGTCAATCCAATCAAACCAGAATGAATCACTTTGTAAGAAGCTTGATTTTGATACATAAAATGGTGGGGAAACACCAGGAAGTTGAATAAATCTCATAGGAGTTGGGATGAAGAAGTTATCCCACTTTCTAATCAGGTGATTCCAGTTTCTCAGTTTGGGAATAGGACAGCTTCTTCGTCGTTCCAATCAAACCAGGATGAATCACTTTGTAAGAAGCTTGATTTGGATACATAAAGTGTTGTAGAAACACCAGGAAGTTGAATAAATCTAATAGGAGTTGGAATGAAGAAGTTATCCCACTTTCTAATCAGGTGATTCCAGTTTCTCAGTTTGGGAATAGAACATCTTCTTCGTCGTTCCAATCAAACCAGGATGAATCACTTTGTAAGAAGCTTGATTTGGATACATAAAGGGTTGGAGAAACACCAGGAAGTTGAATAAATCTCATAGGAGTTGGGATGAAGAAGTTATCCCACTTTCAAATCAGGTGATTCCAGTTTCCCAGTTTGGGAATAGGACAGCTTCTTCGTCAATCCAATCAAACCAGGATGAATCACTTTGTAAGAAGCTTGATTTTGATACATAAAATGGTGGGGAAACACCAGGAAGTTGAATAAATCTCATAGGAGTTGGGATGAAGAAGTTATCCCACTTTCTAATCAGGTGATTCCAGTTTCCCAGTTTGGGAATAGGACAGCTTCTTCGTCGTTCCAATCAGACCAGGATGAATCACTTTGCAAGAAGCTTGATTTGGATACATAAAGGGTTGGAGAAACACCAGGAAGTTGAATAAATCTAATAGGAGTTGGAATGAAGAAGTTATCCCACTTTCTAATCAGGTGATTCCAGTTTCTCAGTTTGGGAATAGAACAGCTTCTTCGTCGTTCCAATCAAACCAGGATGAATCACTTTGTAAGTATGAGATTAAGAGATCCTTAGAGTAACTAGAATGTAAGTGAGAGTTTAGGTGAAGTTTAGAAAGAGATTATGAAAGATTAAGTAACTTGAGAGCCGTTTAGTGTCTAAGAGAGAACCATAGTGACTAAGAGATTAATGAGACTCAAACTGCTTAATCTTTATTAGTGTTGATGAGTTACAATATATAGGAGAGCTACTAGGGTTTACAAATCGCAAAGGTAAGGAGAAAGCATGTGAAGTCAAGGTAAAGGATTCTAATCAACCACTAGCAAGCACCACACGCTTATGGCATCTTGGACTAAAGGTGCTTTAGCTTTCCAGCCTGTCCCAGCCTGGCAATGCGCGTCCCTTATCCCTTCAACGGTCTGATCCTTCTCCACTTGAGTAACTCTTCCATAGTTACCATTTCACTTGTGCAAGGTAAGTTTTGGTCGAGGCTTGGATGGTACGGACTGTACGGCTTGTACGGCCTTGTACGGACGTCCGTACCATGCTCTCCCTAAACTCCCTTAAGCTTCCTCATCTCCTTTCCTCTTCAACTCCTTAGCTCTTCATACATATACTCAGCTCAACTCAACACTCCCCCTCAAGCTTAGCTTTGTATAAGTCTAAGCTTGGACAGCCATGAGATCTTTCTCATTAAAAACCTCACCAAGGAAAACCCATTGGGACAAAACCTTGATGAGGGAAAAAGAGTAAAGATCTCATAGCTAAGGGGATCAGCTCCTTCTCTTCCCAAGATCAATGAGGCCCAACCTGATGTGAATGGACTCCATTTTCTTCTGTCTTGCAGCCTTGGTGAACACATCCGCCAACTGATCTTCACTCCTTGTGTAGCATGGCAAGATGACTCCTAAGGTGATCATCTGCCTCACCTTGTGACAATCAACTTCAATGTGCTTGTTTCTTTCATGGAACACCGAGTTGGAGGCAATGTGGATGGCGGCTTGGTTGTCACAATGCATGGTCATTGGCGTGGCTTGATCAATCTCCAAGTGCTTCAAGATGCCTTTGATCCACACTAACTCATTGGTGAGCTTCAGCATAGCTCTATACTCAGCTTCTGCACTTGAGCAAGACACTACCTTCTGCTTCTTACTCTTCCAAGTCACCAAGTTGCCTCCAATGAATGTGCTGTTGAGATGAGCTGAGGAATATGAGGAGAGTTGTTCAGGGTTGAAGAGGTTGAGTAGAGGAGAAGGATTGGTCTTAGGGAGAACCGTCCGTACAGGTCCGTACCATGGCCGTACGGCCGTACAGACGGTATCGACCATGCGGTAAAGAAGTGTTACCGCAGGAAGAAGTTACTCGACCAGATCACGTTTTACCTCAACCAAAGAAGGCATATGACCGTTGGTGGGAAGAGGAGGAGCGTCTCTACAGGCTGGCACAAGCTGGATGGATAAGCTTCACTTTTAGAATAGTGACCACGCGTGTGGAGAGGCTCATTGGTCCGGTTTAAAGTAAAGGCTTCCTTAGCTTTGACCTCACATGCTTAGCCTCTCCATAAACCCTAGTATCACACTCCTATATATTGTAAACACTCTCTCATGGATTATACATAATCTCCCCATTTCTTTCACAATCTCTCCTAAACTTCTCTTAATCTCTTAACAAATCTCTCTTAATCTCTCAATACCTACTCTACTCTCTAAAATCTCATGGTATCAGAGCCAGGTTGGCTTTGGTATTGAGAGATCCTTGTTCCTTTCTTTACATTTGCGAGTTTGTTCTTGTGTGATAAAGAAGAGGAGATGGAGACGACCAACTTTAGCAAACTGGTAACGGTTCCGGTTGCACTGAAAGGAGGCTCGAACTACTTGATGTGGTCTCAGTTGGTGAGGACAACCATTGGAAGGCTAGGGCTGTGGAACCACATCACAGATGATGGCCCGGAGCCAGTGGCCAAAGAAGATGAAGAAGAAGGCGACGGGAAGACTCTTGCGGTAGCTGAAGCAAAGAGATGAGTCCAAGAGAATTTGATGGTGCTGTCTGTGCTCCATGCCTCTCTGGAGCTCCCCATCCTTGAAGCTTACGTGCACTTTGAGACTCCTAAGCGCCTTTGGGACATGCTCCATAAGAGGTATGGAAACAAGTCCAACATAAGTCGTGTGTTTGATCTGAAGCAAACCATCAGCGTCTTGAGGCAAGATGGAGAAGATCTCACCAAGCACATGGGGAAGTTTGGAGCTTTGTGGTCCGAACTTGAGAGTCTTAGACCCAACACAACTGATGAGGAATCGCTCATTGAGAGGAGAGAGCAAGATCAGGTGTTTGGGCTATTGATGACTCTAGATGAAAGCTACCAGGATGTGATTAAACATATCCTGAGATCACCTGCTCTCCCATCCATGGAGGAGGTATGCGCACAACTTCAGAAGGAGGAAGGCTCTCTTGGGTTGTTTGGAGGCAAGAAGGGAATGTCAACGGCTCATAAAGCGGAAGAGGCGCAAGCAAACAAGGCAGCGTACCGTGGAGATGGAAGGAAGTATGAGAAGTATGAGGGAAGCTGTGAGCATTGCAAGCGGCAGGGGCATAAGAAGAACCAGTGCTGGATTCTACATCCACACCTCAGGCCGAGCAAGTTCAACAAGGATAGAGAAGCTAAGGCTCACCTTTCTGCTGAAGCAAGTGGTGCTGGCTCATCAGGGGCTAGTCCAAATGTCAAGGCGGGTGAAAGTGAAGGCAGAGCTCTAACTTCTCAGGAGGTGATCACCAAGGCTGACTTTGAGGCATTCATCCGAGCCCTCTAGGAGTCTGGTGCATCTCATCACATGATTAGTGATAACAGTCTGATAAAAGACATAGAACCTGCACATGGTCATGTTATGATTGCAAATGGAGATAGGATTCCCATTAGAGGCATTGGTAAACTGAACTTGTTTAATAAGGATTCAAAAGCATTTTTCATGCCTGATTTTACCTCTAATCTCTTATCAGTTAAGAAATGCACTACTGATCTTCAATGCAATGTTATTTTCAGTCCTAATGATGTTAAGTTTCAGGATATTAAGAGCAGTAAGTTGATTGGGCAAGGAGCAACCAAGGGGGATCTTTACATGATTGAAGACCTTGCACCTATTTCTAGTTCTTGTTTCTCGTTTAGTTCTGTTTCTTCCTTAAGTACTGATGCTCTGTGGCATGCTAGGCTAGGCCATCCACATGTTAGGGCTTTAAGCATTATGTTACTATGTGTCATGTTTAAAAATAATGATTGTGAGGCTTGTATTTTGGGTAAACACTGTAAGACTGTTTTTCAAAGATCATCTACTCTTTATGCAAACTGCTTTGATTTAATTCACTCTGATGTTTGGACTGCACCTTGCTTATCTAGGGATGATTACAAGTATTATGTCACATTCATTGATGAAAAATCCAAATACACCTGGTTAACATTGATTAAAACTAAAGATAGGGTCCTTGATGCATTTAAAAATTTTCAAGCCTATGTGACTAACCAATATCATGCCAAGATTAAGATTTTCAGGTCTGATAATGGTGGGGAGTATACTGGGCATGCATTTCGTGATCACCTTGCTCAACATGGGATTCTTCACCAGACTAGCTGTCCATACACTCCACAGCAGAATGGAGTTGCTGAAAGGAAGAACAGACATCTCATGGAGGTGTCCCGGTCCATGATGCTCCACAAAGGGGTTCCCAAGAGGTATTGGAGTGATGCTGTGATGACTGCGTGCTATCTGATCAACAGGATACCAACCAGGATCTTAGCAGATCAATCTCCATTTGAGGTACTTAACAAGAGCAGGCCAGTCTTGGATCACCTGAGGACTTTTGGATGCGTGTGTTATGTTCTGGTTCCAGACGAGCAGAGAAACAAACTAGAAGCAAAGAGCACCAAGGCTATGATGATTGGGTATTCCACTTCACAGAAGGGATACAAATGCTATGATCCTACAGCTAGGAGAGTCCTAGTGTCAAGGGATGTCAGATTCATGGAAGACAAAGGATACTATGATGAGCAGACATGGGAAGACTTGGAGGATCTATCCCAGCCATCAGAAAGAGCTGCTTGCTTGAGAAACATTCTAGAGGGACTCGGCATTGGAGTGTCCCAGGATCAGAGTAGGCGTCCAGAACCTACTCCAGCTGCAGCAGAAGAACCATCCTACTTTGCACATGAGGGGGGAAGTGAATCAGTATCTGAACTAGAGGACCAAGGCTTAGAAGAGGCCGGTGAGCTAGGAAACAGAGGAACTGATTCTCCTGTCCAAAGTGGAGAAGGATCAGCAAGGGAAGAACTGAATGAAAGTCAGAATGAAGAAGATCAGAGACAAGGAGAGGCTAGAGCTGAAGCTGAAGAACAGACTGAAGCAGTGACTCCACAAGTAGAAGAACAGACTGAAGCAGTGACTCCACAAGTAGAAGTTCCTCCATTGAGAAGAAGTACACGGGTGAGAAAGGATCCTTCAAGTTGGATCAACACACGAGTATACTATAATGCTCAAGCTGTTGAACACCCTTCTCAAGCCATGTGCTCATTTGCTGAGTACCCTGAAGAACACTGTGCATTTATGGTAAGCTTGGATGAGAGTTATGTTCCAAGAAGCTATGAAGAGGCTATGTTGATTCAGGAATGGAGGGATTCAGTCAATGATGAAGCAGATGCCATGATCAAGAATGATACATGGTATGAGAGTGAACTACCTAAAGGGAAGAGAGCTGTGTCATGCAAGTGGATCTTCACTATTAAGTATCTACCCAATGGGAAGATAGACAGGTGCAAGACAAGGCTGGTGGCAAGAGGTTTTACTCAGACCTATGGAGAAGACTACATTGATACATTTGCTCCAGTTGCAAAGCTCCACACCATTCGAATAGTCCTATCAGTGGCTACTAACCTTGGGTGGGATCTTTGGCAAATGGATGTGAAGAATGCATTTCTCCAAGGAGAGTTAGAAGATGAAGTTTACATGCTACCACCTCCGGGCCTAGAAGGGATGGTGAAACCAGGGAATGTGCTGAGATTGAAGAAGGCCATCTATGGGTTAAAGCAATCACCAAGGGCATGGTATCACAAGCTGAGCACAACACTAAATGGAAGAGGTTTCAGGAAATCAGAGCTTGATCACACTCTCTTCACTCTTACTACACCTGCAGGCATTGTTGTGCTTCTTGTATATGTGGATGACATAGTTATCACAGACAGTGATAAGGTGGGAATCAAGGAGACCAAGGAGTTTCTGAAATCTGTGTTTGACATCAAAGACTTAGGAGAAATGAAGTACTTCCTTGGAATTGAGCTGTGCAGATCAGAAGAAGGGTTGTTCATCTCACAAAGGAAGTATGTCTTGGATCTGTTGAAGGATGCTGGTGCGTATGGAGGAAAGACAGCCAAGATGCCCATGGAGGATGGGTATAAAGCTCCACGTGAGGGGGAGCTAGAAGATAGTAAGGCATTTCATGATCCAAAGCTATACAGGAAGCTTGTGGGGAAGCTGATCTATCTAACCATCACTAGGCCAGACATCTGTTTTGCTGTGAACCAAGTGAGTCAGCATATGCAAGCTCCAAGAGAGTATCACTGGCGCATGGTAGAAAGAGTTCTCATGTATCTGAATGGAACTCAAGGGCTTGGTATATGGATGGGTTGTAACGGGAGCACTGAAGCAGTGGGATATTGTGATGCAGATTGGGCTGGAGACAGAACAGATAGAAGATCTACAACCGGCTATTGCACATTCATTGGTGGAAACATGGTTACTTGGAAGAGTAAGAAGCAGAAGGTGGTGTCATGCTCTAGTGCCGAGGCTGAGTATAGAGCAATGCTAAAGCTCACAAATGAGTTGGTATGGATTAAAGGAATACTGAAGCACTTGGAGATTGAGCAAGCAACACCAATGACCATGCATTGTGACAATCAAGCAGCTATTCACATAGCCACAAACTCGGTGTTCCATGAAAGAACCAAGCATATTGAAGTGGACTGTCATAAAGTGAGGCAGATGATAGTCTTGGGAGTGATACTGCCGTGCTACACAAGGAGTGAGGATCAGTTGGCAGATGTATTCACTAAGGCGGCTAGGCAAAAGACAATGGAGTCAATTCACATAAGGTTGGGACTCCTTGATCTTTCACCTAAAGGCTGATCTATACACTCTCCTGATCATGAGGTCCTTACTCTTTTTCCCTCATCAGAGTTTTGTCCCAATGGGTTTTCTTTGATGAGGTTTTTAATGAGGGGGAGCTCATGATCATTCGAAGCTTGACTTGTTCCACATGGTCAAGCTTGAGGGGGAGTGTTGAGATGAGCTGAGGAATATGAGGAGAGTTGTTCAGGGTTGAAGAAGTTGAGTAGAGGAGAAGGATTGGTCTTAGGGAGAACCGTCCGTACAGGTCCGTACAGGTCCGTACCATGGCCGTACGGCCGTACAGACGATATCGACCATGCGGTAAAGGAGTGTTACCGAGTGAAGAAGTTACTCGACCAGATCATGTTTTACCTCGACCAAAGAAGGCATATGACCGTTGATGGAAAGAGGAGGAGCGTCTCTACAGGCTGGCACAAGCTGGAAGGATAAGGTTCACTTTTAGAATAGTGACCACGCGTGTGGAGAGGCTCATTGGTCCGGTTCAAAGTAAAGGCTACCTTAGCTTTGACCTCACATGCTTAGTCTCTTCTTAAACCCTAGTATCACACTCCTATATATTGTAAACACTCTCTCATCAATAAGATTAAGCGGATTATCTCACTCTTACTCTAGTCTCTCTCTTGTTCATCATGGATTATACATAATCTCTCCATTTCTTTCACAATCTCTCCTAAACTTCTCTTAATCTCTTACCAAATCTCTCTTATTCTCTCAATACCTACTCTACTCTCTAAAATCTCATGTGCAATAGCCTGTGGTTGATCTCCTGTCTGCTCTATCACCAGCCCAATCCGCATCACAGTATCCCACCACTTCAGTGCTTCCATTGCAGCCCATCCATACTCCTTGATCAGGTGAGCCGTTGAGATACATCAAGATCCTCTCCACCATGCGCCAGTGATGTTCCTTAGGCACTTGCATGTGTTGACTGACCTGATTCACAGCAAAACAAATGTCAGGTCTAGTTATGGTAAGATAAATCAATTTGCCAACTAGTTTTCTATAGAGTTTAGGATCCTGATAAGGTTTGCTGTCTTCAATCTCCCCCTCTCGTGGGACTTTGTAGCCATCCTCCATAGGCATCCTTGCTGTCTTGCCTCCATAAGCACCTGCACCTTTCAAAAGATCAAGTGTATACTTCCTTTGGGACATGAACAAACCTTTCTTGGATCTACATATCTCAATTCCAAGAAAGTATTTCATTTCTCCCAAGTCTTTAATCTCAAACATGGATTTAAGGAACTCCTTGGTTGCTATGATTATGAGATTTTAAGAGTACTCAGGTTGTATGTGTGTGTGAAACCCAAATGGGTAAAGATGAGAGCTTGAAAGTGATTTGAGAAGAGACTAGAAAGATTGTTTGTGTCTAAGTGTTTATGAGACTAAGTTTAGGTGTTTCAGAGTCTAAGAGATTGGTAACAAGTCTAGGGATTCAAGAGCTTAGTGTCTAGAGTTTTAAAGTTTCAAGAACAAGTTTATGAAGAGAAGGGGAAACCCCCCTTTCAGCTTAGGGCTCAAAATCGCCCTTTACACTAGCTTTTATAAGCTTTACACATTGCATACATTAGAAACCTAAATCTAATGGATAGAAACACTTGAGAGAATGTATGGCTAGGATGGAGCTTGGGATTGATCTGTGTGATGGCTTCTCATTGGTTCAGCTCTCTTTAGTATCTGATTGGTTAATTCAAACTGGTCAAGGCAAGGGCTGGCTTCTCATTGGCTCCTTATAAGCTCCCATGAATGTTCCCATGTATCTGACCAGATACATGCTCAAGGGTGCTTCTCCTTTACAGCTCACGCCAGCTCACACCTTGCTGTCTTATCCACAAGTGATCCCAAGTCCTAAAGAAAGACCATGGCGCCCCTTTGCATCAGAATCTCCTCTTGGCTTCTTCCCATAATCAGCCACACGAGTTTCTTCTTCCTTGGGGCTCAAGACAGACTTGTTCAAACTTCAGGATGTGTACGGATTGCTTGCACTGACCGTACAACACCCTAATATTGCACAAGTCCTAAAATGTCCCAAATGGCCGAGTTATGCAATATGGTTCGACCCTGATCTGTACTGATCCGTACTGGTCTCCCTATCTTTGCACACTCAACCATTTGCTCCCAATCACATTCCTAAGTCCCTCCCGGACTTGGCCCTATCTTTGCACAACCCATCTCAATCCTACTCCTCCTTTGGCTCCATTCTTTTCTTCAAGTTAACACTCCCCCTCAAGCTTGACTTTAGCAGATCCTAAGTCAAGCTTGGAACCTTGAAGAACTTCCTCATTAAAAACCTCACCAAGGAAAACCCTTTGGGACAAAACCTTGATGAGGGAAAAAGAGTAAAGTCTCCAAGGCCTAGGGATTGGCCAGTGAGTCTTTGTGTCTTAGTATAAGTGGGTTTAGACACAAAGACTCAGGATCATGGCCTCTTCACTTCACCCCATGCCTTGTACTCTTCTCACAGCCTGCTCTTGGTCTCTCCCCCTTTCACCTAACCTTCTTGTTAGGTTGAAGTGCTCGGACATACCAGATCAGCCTCTTCATAGAGATACAAGTACTAGCTGAGCCTTGGATGCTTCTTCTTCATGAGTCACCACCTTGTTGCTGGAACTACATGAGGATGCTTCAGCCTCTCTCCAACCACCTCAACACTTGAGACCGCCTTGGACATTGCTTCTTCATCCTTCACCATACTTCCTAACCGGTTTGCTTCTCTTCTTGAATAACAACCAAGGACTCTCGGATCATGTAAGCTTCAACACTCCCCCTCAAGCTTGAGACTCTCACATGAACAAGCTTGGACAGACTGCTTCATGATCCGCACATACAAGCCATTGCAACCTCTCTTCTGAATTCGCCACCATGATGGAATGCTTGTGGAAGCTTCAACTACTTATTCAACCACCTCAACACTAGAAGTCATACTGATAGAGTAGCCTCCTTCTTCACACAGCCAAGAGTGCTCTGTCTTAGTTTGAACACTCTCTTGAATAGACACGCCACTGCCTAGACCCGGTTGGCTTCTTCTTCAGTTGCTTGCAATGACTCTTTGATCGCCTAGGAAGCTCACTTAACTCCCCTCCTCAAGCTTGGCCGAATCTAGGCCTAAGCTTGGAGTGAGCTTCAGTAATGAGATCCTAGGACCCTTCTCTGGATGGTTTGGATAGATCCTTGCATAAACGAATCAAAGACTCAAGTTTATCAAGGCTGTGGATCGAATGGTGACACAAGAGGCTGCGGAAAGGCTCCTTGATACTCCTAGACTTAGATCGGATATGACACACCTTTCTAAAGCCCTTGGGCGTTGGATATTACACACCAACAGACTGGATACTACACACCAGACACTCTCTTAACTCGTGAAAGCAAGGGAGAAGAAAACACAAAGGTTTAAATGAAAGAAAACTTGATAGATGCTAGGGTTGCCGAGTTACACATATATATAGTGAAAGGCTTGGAACAGGCTCCAAGCATTTCGAAATTAAAGGAACAGGCTCCTCCAATTAATGTAGAAGTAAAGACACAACTTAGATAGAGTTTTCGAAAATGAAAGACATAAATACTTAGAAATAAAGATAGCATAAGGTTCTTCATGTGGTTTGGTCCGAGAGTATCAACTAGGTGATAAGATAGCAAGACTATGGCCTCGTTAAAAACCTATCATTGCAAAACCCAATGGGACAAAAACAATGATAGGAAAAGAGCACACATAGCTTGCTAGCCTAGATGATACTCAACTTGATGGTAAGATGGCTTGAATGGTGATAAGCGTATCTTGAAGTATCAAGCTTCCTCCAAGACATTCTTCTTGCTCCAAGGACTTCCTGATTAGTCCTCCAATAGCTTCTTTGAGTTTCCTAGCTCTGGCTCGAGTCATGGGACCTTTAGGAATGGTTAAGACCTCATCTTCTTCAGCTGGTTCATCTCTAAACTCGCCATCTCTATCTCCATCAGCTGGCTGGTCCATGATCATATCATCCCCTCCCTCTTGAAAAGGATTTGACCTCAAATCAGGTTCATCTGCAATAAAAGGGATCAAGTCAGTAACATTGAAGCTATTACTCACATCATACTTATCTTGGAGATCAATCTTGTAGGCATTGTTGCTGATCTTCCTTGTGATCTCAAAAGGTCCATCAATTCTTGGCATAAGCTTTGACTTCCTCTCATTAGGAAACCTCTCTTTTCTCAAATGAACCCAAACTTTATCACCCTCCTTAAAGACCATCTCACGCCTTCCTTTGTTGGCATGCTTGACATACTGCTTAGTTTTCTCTTCAATGTTGAGCCTAGCTTGCTCGTGAAGTTGTTTCACCATCTCTGCCTTCTTTTTGCCATCCAAACTGACCCTTTCACACTCAGGTAAAGGGATTAAATCCAAAGGAGAGGTGGGATTGAACCCATAAACAATTTCAAAGGGTGAAAACTTAGAAGCAGAATGCACAGCATGATTATATGCAAATTCACAATGTGGCAGATAATCTTCCCAAGATTTCAGATTCTTTTTAATGAATGCACGCAAGAGTGTTCCTAGAGTTCTATTAACTACTTCAGTCTGTCCATCAGTTTGCGGATGACAAGTAGTGGAGAACAACAACTTAGTGCCTAGCTTAGACCAAAGAGTTTTCCAAAAATAACTAAGAAACTTAGTATCCCTATCAGAAACTATGGTCCTAGGCATGCCATGTAAACGCACAATCTCCTTAAAGAACAGATTAGCTACATGCAATGCATCATCAGTTTTATGACATGCTATGAAATGTGCCATTTTTGAGAACCTGTCAACAACAACAAAGATAGAATCCTTCCCAGTCCTAGTTCTAGGCAATCCAACAATGAAATCCATAGATATGTCATTCCAAGGATGATAAGGAATAGGGAGAGGAGTATACAAACCGTGAGACTGAACCTTAGACTTAGCTTGCTTGCAAGTTGCACATCTCTCACATAGTTTCTCCACATCACTTTTCATCCGAGGCCAAAAGAAATGATCCTGCAAGGTTTTAAGAGTCTTTGCAATACCAAAGTGACCCATGAGACTCCCTCCATGTGATTCCCTAACAAACAAATCTCTCAAAGAGCAATTAGGCACACACAGTCTATTATCATAAAAGAGGAATCCATCATGTCTAAAATAATGTCCAGCAGCAAATTTCTCACAAGAGTTATAAGCTTCTTTAAAATCTGGATCAGATTCATACATCTCTTTAATCTGCTCAAAACCTAACAACTTAGCATCAAGAGTGTTTAAGAGAACATACCTTCGAGATAGTGCATCAGCAACTATGTTTTCTTTACCTTGTTTGTACTTGATGACATAAGGAAATGTCTCAATGAACTCAACCCACCTTGCGTGTCTTTTGCTGAGCTTGTTCTGTCCTTTCAAGTACTTGAGAGACTCATGATCCGTGTGTATCACAAACTCCTTGGGCCACAAGTAATGCTGCCAAGTCTGCAAAGCTCTCACCAAGGCATACAATTCCTTATCATAAGTTGCATAGTTGAGAGTGGCGCCTCCAAGCTTCTCACTGAAATAAGCTATGGGTCTCTTCTCCTGCATAAGAACAGCACCAATTCCAATTCCTGAGGCATCACATTCAATTTCAAAAGTTTTATTGAAATCAGGAAGTATAAGAAGAGGGGCATTAGTAAGCTTCTCTTTTAGGCATTGAAAGGCAAGTTCTTGTGCTTCTCCCCATTTGAATCCAACTTCTTTCTTGATCACCTCAGTCAATGGGGCTGCTATGGTGCTAAAGTCTTTCACAAACCGTCGGTAGAAGCCAGCAAGGCCGTGAAAGCTCCTTACTTCACTTATAGTCTTTGGAATTGGCCATTCTTGAATTGCTCTCACCTTCTCCTGATCCACCTTTACTCCATCTGCACTCACAACAAAGCCTAGGAAGACCAAGTTATCCGTACAAAAAGTGCATTTCTTAAGGTTAGCAAACAGTTTTTCTTTTCTCAACACATCAAGAACAGACTTAAGATGATCTATATGCTCTCCTAGGTTCTTACTGTAAACAAGGATATCATCAAAGTATACTACCACAAACAAACCTATGAAAGATCTAAGCACATGATTCATCAATCTCATAAAAGTGCTAGGAGCATTGGTTAATCCAAAAGGCATGACTAACCACTCATACAACCCATGCTTAGTCTTAAAGGCTGTTTTCCACTCATCTCCCTCTTTCATTCTTATTTGATGATATCCACTCTTCAAATCTATCTTAGAAAAGACACTAGAACCATGCAACTCATCAAGCATATCATCTAATCTAGGAATAGGGTGGCGATACTTCACTGTTATGTTGTTGATTGCTCTACAATCAACACACATACGCCAGCTCCCATCTTTCTTTGGAACAAGGAGCACAGGCACAGCACATGGGCTCATACTTTCACGGATATGGCCTTTCTCCATCAGTTCCTCAACCTGCCTTTGTAGCTCCTTGGTTTCCACAGGATTAGTTCTGTATGCTGGTCTGTTGGGAAGAGTAGCTCCTGGTACAAAATCAATCTGATGCTCAATCCCTCGAATAGGTGGCAATCCTATGGGATTATCTTCTGGAAATACATCCTGGTATTCCTGTAAAAGAGCTGACATCTCACTCGGATACACCGGTGTACAATCAGTTAGAGACAAAAGAGATTCTTTAAAGATAAATAAGAGAACCGATTGATGAGAATAAAGAGATCTTTTGATTTCACTAGCTTTAGCATAGAAGTTGTGTTGCTTATCTGGTTTGAGATCAACCTCTTTCTTTTTCTGAAGCTGAAGCTGATCTTCATGCACTTCTTTAGGAGTTAGAGGTACCAAGACAGTTCGCTTGCCGTTGAACTCAAAAGAATGTTTGTTGGTGAAGCCATCATGGATGACACGCCTATCAAATTGCCAAGGCCTTCCCAGTAGTATGTGGCTGGCTTCCATGGGTATCACATCACAGAGAATGTCATCTTCATACCTCCCAATGGTCAAGGGTATAGAGACCTGAGTAGATACCCTCATCTCGCCCTCTTCATTAAGCCATTGCAGCCGGTAAGGTTTAGGATGCTTTTGAGCTTTCAAACCAAGCTTCTTCACCATTGTCTCGCTAGCAACATTAACACAGCTTCCACCGTCGATGATCAGGCTGCAGACCTTTCCTTGCACCAGACAACGTGTGTAGAACAAGTTCTCTCTTTGTTCTTGCTCCTCTGTTTTGTTTTGCAAACTGAGAGTTCTTCTTGCAACCAAAAGTCTACCTTGAACTGGTTCCTCCTCATGCTCAACTTCTGATAGTTCTTGATCAGTCCTTAGTTTCTCATCTTCAGATTCAAACTCTCCATTCTCCAGAAGAATCATAACTCTCTTGTTAGTACACTCATTAGCATAGTGCCCACGCCCTTGGCACTTAAAGCACTTCACATCTCTTGCACGCGAGCTTGTAGCTTCCACTTTACCCTTATCTTTGTTGTAGATGCTACTAGACTTGGATTCTTCTTTTGGCTGTGGCTTGCTCTCCTTTTGATAGCTCGGTTTATCTTCCTTAGAGGTCTGGTATCTATTGGAACCATAGCTGCCACGCGCATAACTTCTTCTCTTAACTTGCTGCTCCACCAAGATAGCTTTGTGTAGCATCTCCTCTATCTCCAAGTAGTGTTGCATCTCCACTCTATCTTGTATCTCACGGTTGAGTCCACCAAGAAATCGTGCCATGGTAGCTTCACTGTCCTCAGATACACAAGCTCTTAGCATAAGCAACTCCATCTCTTGAAAGTATTCCTCTACAGACTTTGATCCTTGTGTGAGCAGTCTCAGCTTTTGATGAAGATCACGGTGATAATGACTTGGTACAAACCTCTTGCGCATCACAGCTTTCATCTCTGCCCATGTTTCAATGGGGAATTCACCATTGCGCCTCTTGTTTGTGACCAACTGATCCCACCAGCTCAATGCATAATCATTGAACTCGGTAGCAGCTACTTGAATCTTCTTAGTCTCTGAGTAATGCTGACAGTTGAAAACGAGTTCGATCTTCTTCTCCCACTCAAGATAGGCATCTGGATCAGCTTTACCATGGAAAGGAGGGATCTTAAGCTTTAATCCTGATAGCTCATTGCGTCTATGCCTCCGGCCCTCATGATCACGTCGAGATCTTCTACTGCTACGTCTTGAACCGGAGCTATGGCTACTTCTCTCATAGAAGTTATCAGTCTCTTCTGATCCAGCATGCTCACGCTGACCTTGTCTGTTTCTTCTTTGCTCATGTCTTGAACCAGATGCTTGTCCTTGCCCATCATGCGGTCTCTGATCATACTTCTCTTCCAGTAACTTCACCATCGCTTCCATCACTTGTTTGGTGATTGCTTCTTGCAGCAATCTATTCCTTCGCACAAAGGTTTCATCATCCTCCTCAGACCCCATTGCTTCCTGATACACGAAAAACTTGAACCAGTAAGTAGTTCAAAAGAATTCAGAACTCAAGATTCAAATAAGGAAACAAAGTATTCAAACAAAGCGGCAAATGAAGATACTTGATCAACACGCGACGATTTGAATTCTATCTTTTCGAAATTGAAACAATAACAGATCAGATTCAACAGATGATGAAATGAGGTAATCAAATCCTGATCTATGATTCTAACAACAGATCGAGTCACACAATCACAAGAAACTTTCGGATCAAGCAAAACGATAACGTAATCGACAAGAATGTGAAAAGGTTTTGTTCAAAACTTGATCGAAATTCTTAGATCTATCAGTATGAGACACGAAACAATCAGATCTAGCAATCCTGATAATGAAACAAGCAGATCAAGTGAGAATAAACACACAAGAACCGATTGATCAAAAATATGAATCGACAAAGAGTAGATCTTAAGAAATCGCAAAAGAGAAATCGAAACTCCCCTTCCAGAGTGCTCTGATACCACTTAATGAGATCCTAGGACCCTTCTCTGGATGGTTTGGATAGATCCTTGCATAAACGAATCAAAGACTCAAGTTTATCAAGGCTGTGGATCGAATGGTGACACAAGAGGCTGCGGAAAGGCTCCTTGATACTCCTAGACTTAGATCGGATATGACACACCTTTCTAAAGCCCTTGGGCGTTGGATATTACACACCAACAGACTGGATACTACACACCAGACACTCTCTTAACTCGTGAAAGCAAGGGAGAAGAAAACACAAAGGTTTAAATGAAAGAAAACTTGATAGATGCTAGGGTTGCCGAGTTACACATATATATAGTGAAAGGCTTGGAACAGGCTCCAAGCATTTCGAAATTAAAGGAACAGGCTCCTCCAATTAATGTAGAAGTAAAGACACAACTTAGATAGAGTTTTCGAAAATGAAAGACATAAATACTTAGAAATAAAGATAGCATAAGGTTCTTCATGTGGTTTGGTCCGAGAGTATCACTAGGTGATAAGATAGCAAGACTATGGCCTCGTTAAAAACCTATCATTGCAAAACCCAATGGGACAAAAACAATGATAGGAAAAGAGCACACATAGCTTGCTAGCCTAGATGATACTCAACTTGATGGTAAGATGGCTTGAATGGTGATAAGCGTATCTTGAAGTATCAAGCTTCCTCCAAGACATTCTTCTTGCTCCAAGGACTTCCTGATTAGTCCTCCAATAGCTTCTTTGAGTTTCCTAGCTCTGGCTCGAGTCATGGGACCTTTAGGAATGGTTAAGACCCCATCTTCTTCAGCTGGTTCATCTCTAAACTCGCCATCTCTATCTCCATCAGCTGGCTGGTCCATGATCATATCATTCAGTGAGCTTTAACACCATGTGGCCGCATCAACACAGACTAGTAACCACTCTCCATTGCTTCACACAAATGGGCAAAGTCTTCCTCTTTCAACTCGGATGAATGGTGAGCTAAGAACACAACTTGTGAACCTGAAACATCACTCAAACTCCAGCAAAGATAAGACACAATAGTATTGGGATCAATCCTTGATTAATCATCAAGTTTGATTCCCAATATCACAAGCAATGCAACAGATTAAACAAGACAATATCAAGTTCTAATCTTTGCAAGCAAACTCTCTAAGCACAAGCATGATCATAACAGATTCAATACAAGCTACTTAAGCATTTTCCTTTTTCTTTTAAAGCTCCTTTACTCAGCAATTTAGACATGAATCTAATGCTTCAATATAAGGCAGCCACAAGACCATATGCATTAATCTTAATCAGTTTCTAACTCATGAATGCAAGTTGGATAAAACAGATTCTATTATCCTAACAAGTCATTTCATTTTAGAACTGGGATTAAGCATTTTAAACATTCTCAATCATCAAACCAAGCTCTTTAAGCATCCTGGGACAGATTCTATAACATTTTATTTAGCAATCTTTAAACAATCCTCAGGTTTTCAATCACATCACAACATCACAACCAGTCAATAACACAAGCTCATTAACAAGAAGGGTTTTAAGAATCGCTTACACAAGGAACCAGGTTGGTTCCTTAAACCTCAAAAGGGACTGGCCATGGCTTTTGTTGGATCTGAGAGTCAGGATAGTCACCCACCTCCTTCTCCTTTAGTTCATGGCCACCTTCTTGTTTCTACAACTCAAAGACCCCTCCTTTCTCCAAGTCTTCTAAGCGCCATCTTCTTGGCAGCTTTCTGGATGAACCGGATGGGAAAACTCTTGGACAAGGCACCTTGGATGAGGTTCGCGAGGCCTCTCCATACACCTCTGCTTCCAATGAGTCTCTCCATCAGTATGGACAGGAGAAAGGATGAGAGACATGCCAGCTTCAGTCTTCTTCTCATGGAGAAACTGAACTTGGATGGGAATGTCTTCAAGGGTTGGTTTTGAGCTGTGAGGTGAGCAGGGGATTTGCAGAAGATACAGCTCAGGTTCTGATGAACCTGGCTCTGATACCATATGAGATTTTAAGAGTACTCAGGTTGTATGTGTGTGTGAAACCCAAATGGGTAAAGATGAGAGCTTGAAAGTGATTTGAGAAGAGACTAGAAAGATTGTTTGTGTCTAAGTGTTTATGAGACTAAGTTTAGGTGTTTCAGAGTCTAAGAGATTGGTAACAAGTCTAGGGATTCAAGAGCTTAGTGTCTAGAGATTTAAAGTTTCAAGAACAAGTTTATGAAGAGAAGGGGAAACCCCCCTTTCAGCTTAGGGCTCAAAATCGCCCTTTACACTAGCTTTTATAAGCTTTACACATTGCATACATTAGAAACCTAAATCTAATGGATAGAAACACTTGAGAGAATGTATGGCTAGGATGGAGCTTGGGATTGATCTGTGTGATGGCTTCTCATTGGTTCAGCTCTCTTTAGTATCTGATTGGTTAATTCAAACTGGTCAAGGCAAGGGCTGGCTTCTCATTGGCTCCTTATAAGCTCCCATGAATGTTCCCATGTATCTGACCAGATACATGCTCAAGGGTGCTTCTCCTTTACAGCTCACGCCAGCTCACACCTTGCTGTCTTATCCACAAGTGATCCCAAGTCCTAAAGAAAGACCATGGCGCCCCTTTGCATCAGAATCTCCTCTTGGCTTCTTCCCATAATCAGCCACACGAGTTTCTTCTTCCTTGGGGCTCAAGACAGACTTGTTCAAACTTCAGGATGTGTACGGATTGCTTGCACTGACCGTACAACACCCTAATATTGCACAAGTCCTAAAATGTCCCAAATGGCCGAGTTATGCAATATGGTTCGACCCTGATCCGTACTGATCCGTACTGGTCTCCCTATCTTTGCACACTCAACCATTTGCTCCCAATCACATTCCTAAGTCCCTCCCGGACTTGGCCCTATCTTTGCACAACCCATCTCAATCCTACTCCTCCTTTGGCTCCATTCTTTTCTTCAAGTTAACAATGATACCTTCCTTATCACTTCCTGTGATAATGATATCATCAACATACACAAGGAGTGCAATCATACCTGAGGAAGTCGTGAGTGTGAAGAGAGTGTGATCTAGTTCAGACTTCTTGAAGCCTCGGCCATTGAGAGTAGTGCTCAGCTTGTTGTACCAAGCTCTTGGTGATTGCTTCAGCCCATAGATAGCTTTCTTCAACCTCAACACATTCCCTCTCTTCACTAAGTGTTCAAGGCCTGGAGGTGGATGCATATACACTTCATCCTCAAGTTCACCTTGTAGAAAGGCATTCTTCACATCCATTTGCCATAACCCCCATCCAAGATTCACAGCCAAGCTTAATACAATCCGGATTGTGTGTAGTTTGGCTACTGGTGCAAAGGTTTCTATGTAATCTTCTCCATAAGTTTGAGTGAAACCTCTTGCAACTAGCCTTGACTTCTTCCTCTCAATCTTTCCATCAGCCTTGTACTTGATTGTGAATATCCATCTACTAGTCACAGCCTTCTTCCCTTTTGGTAACTCACTCTCATACCATGTATCATTCTTGATCATAGCTCCTGCCTCAGCTCCAACTGACTCCTTCCATTCTTTATCCATGATTGCTTCTTCATAGCTTCTTGGGATGTAATTCTCATCCAAGTTAACCATGAAGGCACAATGTTCTTCAGGGTATTGAGCAAAGGAACACACAACTTGAGAGGGATGCTCCACAGCTTGGGCATTGTAGTACACTCTCGTGTTTACCCAGCTAGAAGGATCCTTCCTCAGCCTTGTGCTCCTTCTTAGTGGCTGCACAACCGGTTCTTCTTCCTGTTGTTCTTCTACTACTTCATCTTGAGAAGGCGTTTGTATCACACCATGTTCATGCCCATGACCATCAGAGCCTATGCTCTCTTCTCCTTCATTCTCTACTCCTCCTTCATCTTGGTTAGCCTCTTGCGTAGGCTCCTCATACTCCTCTCCTCCCTCATGATCAAGGTGGGATGGTGAACCAACTTCAGGAGGTGTGGTTGCGTGATCTCTCGGATCCTGGGATGTACTGGTTCCAAGACCTTCAAGAATGATCCGCAAGGTGGTGGCCTTGTCTGATGTTAAGTCCTTCAGGTCTTCTTGATTCTTTTCTTCATAGTATCCTCTATCTTCCAAGAACTTCACATCTCTAGATACAAGAACTCTCCTTGCTATAGGATCATAGCATTTGTATCCTTTCTGTGTAGCTGAGTATCCTATGAACACAGCCTTAGTGCTTCTTGCTTCTAGCTTGTTGATCATCTCTCCTGGTTTGAGTACAAAGCATAGACATCCAAAGACCTTCAAGTAATCAAGAGCTGGCTTGTACTTGTTCAGAACTTCAAATGGAGCCTTCTCATGCAGAATCTTGGTTGGAGTTCTGTTTATCAAGTAACAAGCAGTAGCAACCGCATCACTCCAAAATCTCTTTGGAACATTACTATGAAACATGAGTGACCTTGCCACTTCCATGAGATGCCTATTCTTCCTCTCAGCCACACCATTTTGCTGTGGAGTATACGGACAGCTTGTCTGATGTAGGATCCCATGTTGTGATAAGTGTTGCTTGAATGCATGGCTTGTGTACTCTCCTCCATTATCTGATCTAAAAATTTTAATCTTAGCATGATAATGGTTAGTTACATAAGTTTGAAAGTTCCTAAATGCATCAAGCACCCTATCTTTGGTCTGAATTAAGGTTAACCAGGTGTATTTGGATTTTTCATCAATGAATGTGACAAAATACTTATAACTATCTCTAGATAGGCAAGGGGCAGTCCACACATCTGAATGAATTAGATCAAAGCAATTATCATAAACGGTAGTAGACTTTTGAAACACAGTTCTACAATGCTTGCCTAAAATGCAAGCTTCACAATCTTTGTTCTCAAACACAACACCTGGTACCATTAAGTTCAATGCTTTAACATGAGGGTGTCCTGCTCTAGCATGCCACAATGCATTTTTATTCAACAAAGAAGCAGAAGTAAACGAGCAACTATAATCAGGAACAGAAGTGAGTTCTTCAAGCATATAGAGATCTCCCTTAGTCACCCCTTTCCCAATCAATCTGCTGCTCTCAATATCCTGAAACTTCACATCATTAGGACTAAAGATAACATTGCATTGTAAATCATTAGTACATCTCTTTACAGATAATAGGTTTGATGTGAATTCAGGCATGTAAAATGCTCTAGATTCTTTGTTAAACAACTTAAGCTTTCCTATTCCCTTAATAGGTATCTTATCTCCATTTGCTATCATCACATGCCCATGAGTAGGTTCTATATCCTTAATCAAGTTCTCATCACTTATCATATGATGTGATGCACCAGAATCAACAATCAATGGTTTATATACTCTTTTAGCATTGTGACAAAGATTACTAAGAGATGAATGCATCCTATCAGTTCTAGCAATGTGTGCATTTCTATACTCATCCCTAGCTTCTAACCGTTCTACTAGTTCTCTAATCAAGTGATCATCCTCATATGCAATCCTAGATGCTCCAAAAGAATAACCATAAGTGTTACCGTTTTCCTTTAGCATTTTGAAGAGAGCATCAAGGTCTGATCTCTTGATGTAGTCATCATTGCTGCGTGAGCTTGAGGCGCCTGTGTAAGCCACCAGAGACTTCCCATTCCCATCATTGCCTCCATGTCCATCCACTTCACTTGTCTTGATGGTGCCAGCTCCGCTTGATCCTTCAGTCACATTTGCCCTTCCCTCACGCTCCTTCATGAACTTGGCAGGCTTGAGGTGTGGGTGTAGTATCCAGCATTGGCTCTTCTTATGACCATGCTTCTTGCAATGATCACAGTTGCCATTGAACTTCCTGTCCTCATACTTCCCGTGAGATGCCTTGTTTGCTTGTGGAGCTTCGGTTGAGTCCTCATGAGCTGCTTGATTGGCAAGAGAGAGCTCCCCCTTTCCTCCAAACAGCCCCATAGACCCCTGCTCCCTTTGGATTTGTGCACACACTTCCTCAAGGTCCGGAAGCTTGTCTGCCCTCAACATGTGCTGGATGAGTTGAGTGTAGGCCGGGTTCAGTGTGAGGAGCAGCCCAAAGACCTTATCTTGCTCGCGCCTCTCATCAGCTGATCAGGGTCAGTTGTGCTCGGCCTCAGCATCTCTAGCTCGGACCACAAGGACCTGAACCTCCCCAAGTGCTTTGTGAACTCCATATCCTCTTGCACAAGCCGGTTGATAGCTAGCTTCACTTCAAACACACGGCTAAGGTTGGAAGGGTTCCCATACACCTTCTTCAGCGTGTCCCACAGCTCTTTGGCTGATTCACAGTAGCTGTAGGCATCCAAGATAGCTGGATCCAAGGATGCGTGTAGAACCGTCATCACCAGCATGTCTTCTTGTTGCCACTTCTCTACAGCCGCTTCATTGGAGACCTCTTCTTGATATCCTCCCTGAGTAATGAGTTTCGGAGCTTCCCCTGTTGTGATGTGCCCCCATAAACCCTTACTCTCCACCGCAGTCTTCACCATCCGTGACCACACAAGGTGTTGAGTTGAGTTGATTATATTGGTATGGAGAGAAGAGGAGTTGAAGAGGAGAAGAGATGGAGAAGCTTAGGGGGTTTGGGTGTGAATGGTACGGACGTCCGTACAAGGCCGTACATGGCCGTACCGTCCGTACCAAAGGTCTCGACCAAAACTTACCCAACTCGACCAAGTGAAACGGTAACAAGGGAGTGTTACCTTGGGGACTTAAGGAGAAGGGATCAGACCGTTGAGTGGATAAGGGAAGAGCGTGCCAGGCTGGAACAGGCTGTAAAGAGGCAAAGCGTGTGAGCCTTACCATCCAATCATCCGGAAAGCAACCTTGACTCTACATGCTTCAATAGTGTCCATTTCGCCTCTTGTAAACCCTAATGCTTTCTATATAAATATGTAACCTCACTCATTAATAAGATCGATCAGTTCGAGTCTCTCTAATATCTTAGACTATGGTTTTCTCTTAGACTCTAAACGGCTCTTTCTAGTCTCTTAATCTTTCACAAACTTCTCTTAATCACTTCCTAAACACTCTCTTTATTCTAATCACTCTAAAGATCTCTTGATCTCATATTGTATCAGATCCAGGTTCATTTGAATCTGGGGTTTGATCTTTAGAGAGTTACAAGCTAAACGTCTTTGAAGCTACACGCGAGTAGTCTTGAAGGTGTTGAAGCTGTGGTTCGTTCTAGTTGAAGCTGTGCTACGTTCTGTGGGTTTGCGTGATTCTAGACTCAAGGTTGGTGTGTACGAGATCCAAGATTCAAGTTTTCAAGTCAAGCAAAGATGGAACAGGGGATGAACATGAGGATGAAGGTAGCGGTTACTTTCAAAGGTAGCAACTACCTTGTGTGGTCTCGGATGGTGAAGACTGCGGTGGGAAGTAAGGGTTTGTGGGGGCACATCACAACAGGGGAGGCTCCGAAACTCATTACTCAGGGAGGAGATCAAGAAGAGGTCTCCAATGAAGCGGCTGTGGAGAAATGGCAACAAGAAGACATGCTGGTGATGACGGTTCTACACGCATCCTTGGACCCAGCTATCTTGGATGCCTACAGCTACTGTGAATCAGCCAAGGAGCTGTGGGACACGCTGAAGAAGGTGTATGGGAACATTTCCAACCTCAGCCGTGTGTTTGAAGTGAAGCTAGCGATCAACCGTCTTGCACAAGAGGACATGGAGTTCACTAAGCACTTGGGGAGGTTCAGGTCCTTATGGTCAGAGCTGGAGATGCTGAGGCCGAGCACAACTGATCCAGATCAGTTGAATGAGAGGCGCGAGCAAGACAAGGTCTTTGGTCTGCTTCTCACACTGAACCCGGCCTACACCCAGCTCATCCAGCACATGTTAAGGTCAGACAAGCTTCCGGACCTTGAGGAGGTGTGTGCACAAATCCAAAGGGAGCAGGGATCTATGGGTTTGTTTGGAGGAAAGGGGGAGCTCTCTCTTGCCAATCAAGCAGCTCATGAGGATTCAACCGAGGCTCCACAAGCAAACAAGGCATCTCACGGGAAGTACGAGGACAGGAAGTTCAATGGCAACTGTGATCATTGCAAGAAGCATGGTCATAAGAAGAGCCAATGCTGGATACTGCACCCACACCTCAAGCCGGCCAAGTTCATGAAGGAGCGTGAGGGAAGGGCAAATGTGACTGAAGGTTCAAGTGGAGCTGGCACCAGCAAGATCAGTGAAGTGGATGGGCTTGGAGGCAATGATGGGAATGGGAAGTCTCTGGTGGCTTACACAGGCGCCTCAAGCTCCCGCAGCAATGATGACTACATCAAGAGATCAGACCTTGATGCCCTCTTCAAAATGCTAAAGGAAAACGGTAACACTTACGGTTATTCCTTTGGAGCTTCTATGATTGCATATAAGGATGATCACTTGATTAGAGAACTAGTAGAACGGTTAGAAGCTAGGAATGGGTATAGACATGCTCACATTGCTAGAACTGATAAGATGCATCCATCACTTAGTAATCTATGCCATAATGCTAAACGAGTAAGTAAACCATTGATTGTTGATTCTGGTGCATCACATCATATGATAAGTGATGAAAACTTGATTAAGGATATAGAACCTACACATGGGCATGTGATGATAGCAAATGGGGATAAGATACCCATTAGAGGAATAGGAAAGCTTAAGCTGTTTAACAAAGAATCTAGAGCTTTTTACATGCCTGAATTCACATCAAACCTATTATCAGTGAAGAAATGTACTAATGATTTACAATGCAATGTTATCTTTAGTCCTAATGATGTGAAGTTTCAGGATATTGAGAGCAGCAGATTGATTGGGAAAGGGGTGACTAAGGGAGATCTCTATATGCTTGAAGAACTCACTTCTGTTCCTGATTATAGTTGCTCGTTTACTTCTGCTTCTTTGTTGAATAAAAATGCATTGTGGCATGCTAGAGTAGGACACCCTCATGTTAAAGCTTTGAACTTAATGGTACCAGGTGTTGTGTTTGAGAACAAAGATTGTGAAGCTTGTATTTTAGGCAAGCATTGTAGAACTGTGTTTCAAAAGTCTACTACCGTTTATGATAATTGCTTTGATCTAATTCACTCAGATGTGTGGACTGCCCCTTGCTTATCTAGAGATAGTTATAAGTATTTTGTCACATTCATTGATGAAAAATCCAAATACACCTGGTTAACCTTAATTCAGACCAAAGATAGGGTACTTGATGCATTTAGGAACTTTCAAACTTATGTAACTAACCATTATCATGCTAAGATTAAAATTTTGAGATCAGATAATGGAGGGGAGTACACGAGTCATGCATTCAAGCAACACCTATCACAACATGGGATCCTACATCAAACAAGCTGTCCTTATACTCCACAGCAAAATGGAGTGGCTGAGAGGAAGAATAGGCATCTCATGGAAGTGGCAAGGTCACTTATGTTTCAGAGTAATGTTCCAAAGAGATTTTGGAGTGATGCGGTTGCCACTGCTTGTTACCTGATAAACAGAACCCCAACCAAAGTTCTGAATGAGAAGGCTCCATTTGAAGTTCTGAACAGGTACAAGCCAGCTCTTGATTATTTGCGAGTCTTTGGATGCCTATGCTTTGTACTCAAACCAGGAGAGATGATCAACAAGCTAGAAGCAAGAAGCACTAAGGCTGTGTTCATAGGATACTCAGCTACACAGAAAGGATACAAATGCTATGATCCTATAGCAAGGAGAGTTCTTGTATCTAGAGATGTGAAGTTCTTGGAAGATAGAGGATACTATGAAGAAAAGAATCAAGAAGACCTGAAGGACTTAACATCAGACAAGGCCACCACCTTGCGGATCATTCTTGAAGGTCTTGGAATCAGTACATCCCAGGATCCAAGGAATCACGCAACTACACCTCCTGAAGTTGGTTCACCATCCCACCTTGATCATGAGGGAGGAGAGGAGCATGAGGAGCCTATGCAAGAGGCCAACCAAGATGAAGGAGGAGTAGAGAATGAAGGAGAAGAGAGCATAGGCTCGGATGGTCATGGACATGATCATGGTGTGACACAAACACCTTCTCAAGATGAAGTGGTAGAAGAACAACAGGAAGAAGAACCGGTTGTGCAGCCACTAAGAAGGAGTACAAGGATAAGGAAGGATCCTTCCAGTTGGGTAAACACGAGAGTGTACTACAATGCCCAAGCTGTGGAGCATCCTTCTCAAGCCGTGTGCTCCTTTGCTCAATATCCAGAAGCACATTGCGCTTTCATGGTAAACTTGGATGAGAATCACATCCCAAGAAGCTATGAAGAAGCAATGAAAGATAAAGAATGGAAGGAATCAGTTGGAGATGAGGCAGGAGCAATGATCAAGAATGATACATGGTATGAGAGTGAGTTACCAAAAGGGAAGAAGGCTGTGACTAGTAGATGGATATTCACAATCAAGTACAAAGCGGATGGAAAGGTTGAGAGGAAGAAGTCAAGGCTAGTTGCAAGAGGTTTCACTCAAACTTATGGAGAAGATTACATAGAAACCTTTGCACCAGTAGCTAAACTCCACACAATCCGGATTGTACTGAGCTTAGCTGTGAATCTTGGATGGGGGTTATGGCAAATGGATGTGAAGAATGCGTTTCTACAAGGTGAACTTGAGGATGAAGTGTATATGCATCCACCTCCAGGCCTTGAACACTTAGTGAAGAGTGGAAATGTGTTGAGACTGAAGAAAGCCATCTATGGGCTGAAGCAATCACCAAGAGCTTGGTACAACAAGTTGAGTACTACTCTGAATGGCCGAGGCTTCAAGAAGTCTGAACTAGATCACACCCTCTTCACACTCACGACTCCCTCAGGTATGATTGCACTTCTTGTGTATGTTGATGATATCATTATCACAGGGAGTGATAAGGAAGGTATCATAGCAACCAAGGAGTTTCTTAAATCCATGTTTGAGATTAAAGACTTGGGAGAAATGAAATACTTTCTTGGAATTGAGATATGTAGATCCAAGGAAGGTTTGTTCATGTCCCAAAGGAAGTATACACTTGATCTTTTGAAAGGTGCAGGTGCTTATGGAGGCAAGACAGCAAGGATGCCTATGGAGGATGGCTACAAAGTCCCACGAGAGGGGGAGATTGAAGACAGCAAACCTTATCAGGATCCTAAACTCTATAGAAAACTAGTTGGCAAATTGATTTATCTCACTATAACTAGACCTGACATTTGTTTTGCTGTGAATCAGGTGAGTCAACACATGCAAGTACCTAAGGAACATCATTGGCGCATGGTGGAGAGGATCTTGATGTATCTCAACGGCTCACCTGATCAAGGAGTATGGATGGGCTGCAATGGAAGCACTGAAGTGGTGGGATACTGTGATGCGGATTGGGCTGGTGATAGAGCAGACAGGAGATCAACCACAGGCTATTGCACATTCATTGGAGGCAACTTGGTGACTTGGAAGAGTAAGAAGCAGAAGGTGGTGTCTTGCTCAAGTGCAGAAGCTGAGTATAGAGCTATGCTGAAGCTCACCAACGAGTTAGTATGGATCAAAGGCATCTTGAAGCATTTGGAGATTGATCAAGCCACGCCAATGACCATGCATTGTGACAACCAAGCAGCTATCCACATTGCCTCCAACTCGGTGTTCCATGAGAGAACCAAGCACATTGAAGTTGATTGCCACAAGGTGAGGCAGATGATCATCTTAGGAGTCATCTTGCCATGCTACACAAGAAGTGAAGATCAGTTAGCGGATGTGTTCACCAAGGCTGCAAGACAGAAGACAATGGAGTCCATTCACATACGGTTGGGCCTCATTGATCTTGGGAAGAGAAGGAGCTGATCCCCTTGGCTGTGAGGTCTTTACTCTTTTTCCCTTATCAAGGTTTTATCCCAATGGGTTTTCCTTGGTAAGGTTTTTAATGAGGAAGATCTCATAGCTATCCAAGCTTAGGCTTTCACAAAGCTAAGCTTGAGGGGGAGTGTTGAGTTGAGTTGATTATATTGGTATGGAGAGAAGAGGAGTTGAAGAGGAGAAGAGATGGAGAAGCTTAGGGGGTTTGGGTGTGAATGGTACGGACGTCCGTACAAGGCCGTACATGGCCGTACCGTCCGTACCAAAGGTCTCGACCAAAACTTACCCAACTCGACCAAGTGAAACGGTAACAAGGGAGTGTTACCTTGGGGACTTAAGGAGAAGGGATCAGACCGTTGAGTGGATAAGGGAAGAGCGTGCCAGGCTGGAACAGGCTGTAAAGAGGCAAAGCGTGTGAGCCTTACCATCCAATCATCCGGAAAGCAACCTTGACTCTACATGCTTCAATAGTGTCCATTTCGCCTCTTGTAAACCCTAATGCTTTCTATATAAATATGTAACCTCACTCATTAATAAGATCGATCAGTTCGAGTCTCTCTAATCTCTTAGACTATGGTTTTCTCTTAGACTCTAAACGGCTCTTTCTAGTCTCTTAATCTTTCACAAACTTCTCTTAATCACTTCCTAAACACTCTCTTTATTCTAATCACTCTAAAGATCTCTTGATCTCATACAAGGTAGTTGCTACCTTTGAAAGTAACCGCTACCTTCATCCTCATGCTCATCCCATGCTCCATCTTTACTCAGCTTGACTTGAACAGCTTGAATCTGATGAAATCTTGAGTCTTGAATCACGTACACACACCAAACTTGAGTCTTGAATCACGCACAAACACAGAACGTAGCACAGCTCCAACACCTTCAAAGCTACTCGTGTGTAGCTTCAAAGCCTTCAGCTTGTAACTCTCTAAAGATCAAACCCCAAATTCTAATGAACCTGGCTCTGATACCATATGAGATTAAGAGATCCTTAGAGTAACTAGAATGTAAGTGAGAGTTTAGGTGAAGTTTAGAAAGAGATTATGAAAGATTAAGTAACTTGAGAGCCGTTTAGTGTCTAAGAGAGAACCATAGTGACTAAGAGATTAGAGAGACTCAAACTGCTTAATCTTTATTAGTGTTGATGAGTTACAATATATAGGAGAGCTACTAGGGTTTACAAATCGCAAAGGTAAGGAGAAAGCATGTGAAGTCAAGGTAAAGGATTCAAATCAACCACTAGCAAGCACCACACGCTTATGGCATCTTGGACTAAAGGTGCTTTAGCTTTCCAGCCTGTCCCAGCCTGGCAATGCGCGTCCCTTATCCCTTCAACGGTCTGATCCTTCTCCACTTGAGTAACTCTTCCATAGTTACCATTTCACTTGTGCAAGGTAAGTTTTGGTCGAGGCTTGGATGGTACGGACTGTACGGCTTGTACGGCCTTGTACGGACGTCCGTACCATGCTCTCCCTAAACTCCCTTAAGCTTCCTCATCTCCTTTCCTCTTCAACTCCTTAGCTCTTCATACATATACTCAGCTCAACTCAACAGTAAGAAGCTTGATTTGGATACATAAAGTGTTGGAGAAACACCAGGAAGTTGAATAAATCTCATAGGAGTTGGGATGAAGAAGTTATCCCACTTTCAAATCAGGTGATTCCAGTTTCCCAGTTTGGGAATAGGACGGCTTCTTCGTCAATCCAATCAAACCAGAATGAATCACTTTGTAAGAAGCTTGATTTTGATACATAAAATGGTGGGGAAACACCAGGAAGTTGAATAAATCTAATAGGAGTTGGGATGAAGAAGTTATCCCACTTTCTAATCAGGTGATTCCAGTTTCTCAGTTTGGGAATAGGACAGCTTCTTCGTCGTTCCAATCAAACCAGGATGAATCACTTTGTAAGAAGCTTGATTTGGATACATAAAGTGTTGTAGAAACACCAGGAAGTTGAATAAATCTAATAGGAGTTGGAATGAAGAAGTTATCCCACTTTCTAATCAGGTGATTCCAGTTTCTCAGTTTGGGAATAGAACAGCTTCTTCGTCGTTCCAATCAAACCAGGATGAATCACTTTGTAAGAAGCTTGATTTGGATACATAAAGGGTTGGAGAAACACCAGGAAGTTGAATAAATCTCATAGGAGTTGTAATGAGATCCTAGGACTCTTCTCTGGATGGTTTGGATAGATCCTTGCATAAACGAATCAAAGACTCAAGTTTATCAAGGTAAGTGGATCGATTGGTGACACAAGAGGCTGCGGAAAGGCTCCTTGATACTCCTAGGCTATAGATCGGATATGACACACCAAACTAAGGCCCTTAGCACTTGATATTACACACCAGCAGACTGGATATTATGCACCAGACACTTCAACAACTCGCAAAGCAAGAGAGAAGACACCAAAAGGTTTTAAACAAAAGATAACTTAGATTAGAATGAGGGTTTGTGATACACTTAAATAGAGAGATCCTTGTACATGCACAAGGTCTCGAAAACATAAGAAAACATAAAGGAAAAGGCTCCACACGGTTTCAAAGTAATAACATAACACTTAGAGTAAAACATAATATTAGATAGATGATGAAGTCGGTCCAAGATGCCTTAGGCCGAGTTGCATCCAAGATACATCAACTAGGAATGTGTAAGTGAACTTGATACCTCATTAAAAACCTTGATTAGAAAACCCAGTGGGACAAAACTAATCAAGGGAAAAAGAGTATACCAAGCCACTTGCCTAGATGATGATCAGCTTGATGGTAAGATCACATGAATGGTGATGAGTGTGTCTTGGTGGCTCAAGCTTCTTCCAAGACAGTCTTCTTGCTCCTTAGAGATCTTCAGTATGTTTCCAACAGCTTCCTTGAGTCTCCTTGTCATTGCACGAGTTATAGGACCTGTGGGAATGGCTAGGACAGCTTCTTCTTCAGCTAGTGTATCTTCAGTCTCTCCTTTTTCATCTTTATTAACTAGCTGGTCCATGATCATATCATCCCCTCCCACTTGAAAAGGATTTGTCCTCAAATCTGGCTCATCTGCAATAAAAGGGATCAAGTCAGTAACATTGAAGCTATTACTCACATCATACTTACCTTGCAAATCCAGTTTGTAGGCATTGTTGCTGATCTTCCTTATGACCTCAAAAGGTCCATCAATCCGCGGCATTAGCTTGGACTTCCTTTCATTGGGAAACCTCTCTTTCCTTAGGTGAATCCAGACCTGATCACCCACTTCAAAGACCATCTCACGCCTTCCTTTGTTAGCATGCTTAACATACTGTTTGGTTGTTGCCTCAATGTTGAGCCTAGCCTGCTCGTGGAGTTGCTTCACCATCTCTGCCTTCTTTTTGCCATCAACGCTGACCCTTTCACACTCAGGTAAAGGGATTAAATCCAAAGGAGAGTTGGGATTGAACCCATAAACAATTTCAAAAGGAGAAAACTTAGAAGTAGAATGCACAGCATGATTGTATGCAAATTCACAATGAGGCAAATAGTCTTCCCATGATTTCAAGTTTTTCTTTATGAATGCACGCAAGAGTGTTCCAAGAGTCCTATTAACTACTTCAGTTTGTCCATCAGTTTGTGGATGACAAGTAGTAGAGAACAAGAGTTTAGTACCTAGCTTAGACCAAAGAGTCTTCCAAAAATAACTAAGAAACTTAGTATCTCTATCAGAAACAATAGTCTTAGGCATGCCATTTATGCGCACAATCTCTTTAAAGAACAAGTTAGCAACATGCAATGCATCATCAGTTTTGTGACAAGCTATGAAATGTGCCATCTTTGAGAACCTATCCACAACCACAAAGATAGAATCCTTTCCAGTCCTAGTTCTAGGTAATCCAACAATGAAATCCATAGATATGTCATTCCAAGGATGATAAGGTATAGGGAGAGGAGTATACAAACCGTGAGACTGAACCTTAGACTTGGCTTGCTTGCAAGTTGCACATCTCTCACATAGTTTCTCCACATCTCTTTTCATCCGAGGCCAAAAGAAATGATCCTGCAAAGTTTTAAGAGTCTTTGCAATACCAAAGTGACCCATGAGACTTCCTCCATGAGATTCCCTAACAAACAAGTCTCTCAAAGAACAGTTAGGCACACACAATCGATTATCATAGAAAAGAAAACCATCATGTCTAAAGTAGTGTCCTTCAGCAAATTTCTCACAAGAGTTGTAAGCCTCTTTTGTTAAAATAAGTGGTTCAGTATATGGGGAGATGGCTTAAGGAGTTGAGGATGTGAGGATGTGGAGGCAAAGGGAAGGAAGGTTAGGGATCGACCAGGCCGTACAAGAGGCCGTACCGGCCGTACTGTCCGTACTGTCCGGGTCGATCCATAACTCGACCAAGCGGGAAGTTACCCGGGTGAAAGGGTTAAACGGCCAAAGGGGTTTTACCTTAGGAGATATGACCGTTTGGATGGATAGAGTGACCGCGGCTTATCCTGACAGTCTGGCACAAGCTGTAAAGGCAAAAGGAACCGAGTCCAAGATGCCAAAAGCGTGTGACAGCTCCCATTGGTTTACATTTGAATTAAAGCAATCTTATCCTTGACCTCACATGCTTAGTGCTTCTGAATACCCTAATGTCTCTCTCTATATATTGTAAACTCTGTCTTGATTAATGGTTAACACGAGTTCATCATATTCTCTCTCTAGTTCATCATGTTTCTCTTCTACATTTCATAAATCATCTCATCTCACTTTAATCTTTCTCTAAATCTCTCAATACCTGTTCAACTCTCTAAAATCATATGGTATCAGAGCCAGGTTGGCTTTGGTATTGAGATTTAGAGTGTTCTTCAGCTTCAGTTCATACTCTTTCATACTTTCTTTTCGGGTCTAACAAAGCAAGATGGAGGGAAACTACAAGGTCATTACGGTTCCTGTTGCGTTGAAAGGTGGTAGTAACTACCTGTTGTGGTCAAGGCTGGTGAAGACAGCCATTGGGAGGCTAGGGCTGTGGAGTCACATCACGGATGATGCAACCAAGCCAGTGGCTAAAGACGGAGAAGGAGATGAAGGTGTGGGAGATCAAGTTGCTGCTGCCGAGAAGAAGTGGATTCAAGAAGACTTGATGGTGCTTTCAGTGCTACAAGGGTCCCTTGAAGAGCATCTCTTGGAGGCCTACAGCTACTGCGAGACTCCAAAACACCTGTGGGAGGTACTCCAGAAGACATTTGGGAACGTTACCAATCTGAACCGCGTGTATGAGATTAAGAAGGCTATCAACACACTGGTTCAAGATGGAGAAGAGTTCACCAAGCATTTGGGCAAGTATAGATCCTTGTGGTCTGAGCTTGAATCACTGAGGCCAAGCACCGCGGATCAAGAGCTACTCATGGAGAGGAGGGAGCAGGATCAGGTGTTTGGATTGCTGCTGACACTAGATCCTCCGTTCAATGATGTGATCAAGCACATGTTGAGGATGCCGAGTCTTCCATCTATGGAGGAAGTGTGTGCGCAGATTCAGAAGGAAGAGGGGTCACTTGGTATGTTTGGAGGGAAAGGAGACATGGCTCTGTCCAACAAGGCTGAAGCAATCCAAGCACACAAGGCTGCTTACCGTGGAGAGGAAAGGAAGTTCAGTGGAAACTGTGACCATTGCAAGAAGCCGGGACACAAGAGGAGTCAGTGCTGGATCCTACACCCCCATTTGAAGCCGGCCAAGTTCAACAAGGAGAGAGAGGGAAGAGCTCACCTTTCTGCAGAGACAAGTGAAGCCGGCGCATCAGGAGCTGGTTCATCTGGTCTTGCGGGTGAAAGTGAAGGAAGAGCCTTAACCTCTCACCATCAAGGAGCTGTGAAGAACATGGATCATGAGGTGATCAAGAAGTCAGACATTGATGCCTTGATCAAAGCCCTTAAAGAGTCTGGTAACACCCTTGGAAACACCCTTGGTTATTCCTATACTGCTCATGTGCTGCCTAGAACTTGTGATAGCTTGCTAGGAAGCTTTGATAGGATGAGAACTGAACCGGATAGATATACAACCTTTGCTGCTGATAGGATGTCTAGAAATGAAACCACATTGCTTGATCTCATTGATAACTTGAAACTGGTAAAAGAACAACCTAGGAATCATATTGCTCAAGGAATAAAACCATTGATTATTGATTCAGGTGCTTCACACCATATGATAAGTGATGATAGCCTTATAAAGAACATAGAACCGGCTCATGGACATGTAATGATTGCAAATGGTGATAGAATTCCTATTAGAGGTGTAGGAGATTTAAAACTGTTTAATAAGGATTCTAAAGCTTTGTACATGCCTGAGTTTGCTTCTAATCTTTTATCTGTTAAGAGGTGTACCAATGATCTTCAATGCAATGTTATTTTCAGTCCTAATGATGTGAAATTTCAGGATATTGAAAGCAGTAAGTTGATTGGGCAAGGAGTAACCAAAGGAGACCTTTATTTACTTGAAGACCTTTCTTTCATTTCTAGTTCTAGTTGCTTGTTGAGTTCCGTTTTAAGTAGAGGTGCATTGTGGCATTCTAGGCTAGGACATCCACATGTTAGAGCCTTAAGCTTAATGTTACCAGGTGTCATGTTTAAAAATAATGAGTGTGAAGCATGTATTTTGGGAAAGCATTGTAAGACTGTGTTCAAGAGATCTACTACTATCTATGATAAATGCTTTGATCTTGTTCATTCTGATGTATGGACTGCTCCATGCTTATCTAGAGACAATTACAAATACTTTGTCACATTCATAGATGAGAAATCCAAATACACCTGGATAACACTAATTAAAACAAAGGATAGGGTTCTTGATGCATTTAAAAACTTTCAATCATATGTTTCTAACCAGTATAATGCCAAGATTAAGATTTTCAGGTCTGATAATGGTGGAGAGTATACTGGCCATGCATTCAAGAACCATCTAGCTCAACATGGGATACTTCATCAAACGAGTTGCCCTTATACACCTCAACAAAATGGAGTGGCTGAGAGGAAGAACAGACATCTTATGGAAGTGGCTAGATCAATGATGTTCCAGATGAGAGTACCAAAGAGATTCTGGAGTGATGCTGTGATCACGGCTTGCTACCTAATCAATAGGATACCAACCAAGATTCTGGAAGATAGAGCCCCTTATGAAGTTCTCAACAACAGCAAGCCAGTCCTAGATCACCTAAGAGTGTTTGGGTGTGTAAGCTATGTTCTTGTCCCGGGAGAGATGAGAAACAAGCTGGAAGCAAAGAGTATCAAAGCTATGATGATAGGATACTCAACCACACAGAAGGGATACAAGTGCTTTGTTCCTGAGACAAGGAGAGTCCTTGTATCTAGAGATGTCAAGTTCTTTGAAGAAAAGAGCTACTATGAAGATAAAGATTGGAAAGAGCTGGAGGATCTTTCACAACCTTCAGATAGAGCTACAAGCTTGAGACAGATACTAGAAGGTCTTGGAATTGGAATGTCCCAGGAGTCGACAGAGGATCAGTCATCTGAAGGACAAGAAGCTGAAGAACCATCTCACCTTGATCATGAGGGAGGGAATGGAATTGAGCCGGATGAGAATCAAGATGTTGCGGATCATCCGGATCATCCTGATCAAAGTGGAGCTGAACCAAGTAATGAAGAGCTTAATGAGTTACCAGAACAAGGAGGAGTGGAAGCAACTGAAGTAGAAGCACCAGAGCAAGCACCAGTTGAGGTACCATTGAGGAGAAGCACACGGCTGAAGAGAGATGCTTCCAACTGGGTAAACACGAGAGTGTACTACAATGCCCAGGCTGTGGAGCATCCTTCTCAAGCTGTGTGTTCATTTGCCTGTTATCCAAAGGAGCATTGCGCATTCATGATGAGCCTAGATGAAAGTAGTGTACCAAGATCATATGAAGAGGCAATGCTACATCAAGATTGGAAGGAATCTGTTGGAGATGAGGCAAATGCCATGATAAAGAATGACACTTGGTTTGAAAGTGAGTTGCCAAAAGGAAAGAAGGCAGTAACCAGCAAGTGGATATTCACCATTAAGTATCTACCTGATGGAACCATTGACAGAAAGAAGACAAGACTGGTGGCCAGAGGATACACTCAAACATATGGGGAAGACTACATTGATACCTTTGCCCCTGTTGCCAAGCTACATACAATAAGAATTGTATTGTCTATTGCTGTGAACCTTGAGTGGGAGCTTTGGCAGATGGATGTGAAGAATGCATTTCTTCAGGGAGAACTAGAAGATGAAGTGTACATGCATCCACCACCGGGTCTTGAACATCTTGTGAAACCAGGGAATGTATTGAGACTCAAGAAGGCAATCTATGGGTTGAAGCAATCACCTAGAGCATGGTACAACAAGCTGAGTACTACTCTGAATGGCCGTGGGTTCAAGAAGTCAGAGTTGGATCACACCCTCTTCACCCTCACTACACCTTCAGGTATCATCTGTCTACTTGTATACGTTGATGATATTATCATAACAGGTAGTGATAAGGCTGGTATAAAAGCCACAAAGGAGTATTTGAAATCTGTATTTGAAATCAAAGACTTAGGGGAAATGAAATACTTCCTTGGAATTGAGTTGTGTAGATCTAAGGAAGGATTGTTCATTTCCCAAAGGAAGTATACACTTGATCTTTTGAAAGATGCAGGTATACAAGGAGACAAGACAGCAAAGATGCCTCTTGAAGATGGATACAAGGTTCCACGTGAGGGGGAGGTTGAAGATAGCAAGGCCTTTCATGATCCAAAGCTGTACAGGAAGCTAGTAGGGAAGCTCATCTACCTTACAATCACACGACCAGACATATGCTTTGCGGTGAACCAAATAAGCCAGCATATGCAAGTCCCAAAGGATCATCACTGGCGCATGGTGGAGAGACTTCTCCTGTATCTGAATGGGACGTCAAGCCTTGGAGTGTGGATGGGATGCAACAAGAGCACTGAAGTGGTGGGATACTGTGATGCGGATTGGGCTGGAGATAGAGCAGACAGGAGATCAACCACCGGCTATTGTACATTCATTGGAGGCAACTTGGTGACTTGGAAGAGTAAGAAGCAGAAGGTGGTGTCTTGTTCAAGCGCTGAAGCTGAGTATAGAGCAATGCTGAAGCTTACCAATGAGTTGGTATGGATCAAAGGAATCTTGAAGCATTTGGAGATAGAGCAGGGAACTCCAATGACTATGCATTGTGATAATCAAGCGGCTATACACATTGCGACCAACTCAGTCTTCCATGAGAGAACCAAGCACATTGAAGTTGATTGTCACAAGGTGAGGCAGATGATTGTCTTGGGAGTGATCTTGCCATGCTACACAAGGAGTGAGGATCAACTTGCGGATGTATTCACCAAGGCTGCAAGACAAAAGACTATGGAGTCCATTCATACCAGATTGGGGCTCATAGATCTTTCCCCAAGGAGCTGATCCCCTTTGCCATGAGGTCTTTACTCTTTTTCCCTCATCAAGGTTTTGTCCCAATGGGTTTTCCTTGGTGAGGTTTTTAATGAGGAAGATCTCATGGTGGTTCCAAGCTTAACTAAGTTACTAAGTTAAGCTTGAGGGGGAGTGTTAAAATAAGTGGTTCAGTATATGGGGAGATGGCTTAAGGAGTTGAGGATGTGAGGATGTGGAGGCAAAGGGAAGGAAGGTTAGGGATCGACCAGGCCGTACAAGAGGCCGTACCGGCCGTACTGTCCGTACTGTCCGGGTCGATCCATAACTCGACCAAGCGGGAAGTTACCCGGGTGAAAGGGTTAAACGGCCAAAGGGGTTTTACCTTAGGAGATATGACCGTTTGGATGGATAGAGTGACCGCGGCTTATCCTGACAGTCTGGCACAAGCTGTAAAGGCAAAAGGAACCGAGTCCAAGATGCCAAAAGCGTGTGACAGCTCCCATTGGTTTACATTTGAATTAAAGCAATCTTATCCTTGACCTCACATGCTTAGTGCTTCTGAATACCCTAATGTCTCTCTCTATATATTGTAAACTCTGTCTTGATTAATGGTTAACACGAGTTCATCATATTCTCTCTCTAGTTCATCATGTTTCTCTTCTACATTTCATAAATCATCTCATCTCACTTTAATCTTTCTCTAAATCTCTCAATACCTGTTCAACTCTCTAAAATCATATCTTTAAAATCAGGATCATTCTCATACATTCCTTTAATCTGCTCAAATCCTAATAGCTTAGCATCAAGAGTGTTCAAGAGAACATACCTTCTGGATAGTGCATCAGCAACTATGTTTTCCTTACCTTGTTTATACTTGATGACATAAGGAAATGTCTCAATGAACTCAACCTACCTTGCGTGTCTCTTGCTGAGTTTGTTCTGTCCTTTGAGGTATTTGAGAGACTCATGATCAGTGTGAATGACAAACTCCTTGGGCCATAGGTAATGCTGCCATGTCTGCAAAGCCCTCACCAAAGCATCGAGTTCCTTGTCATAAGTAGCATAGTTGAGAGTTGCTCCTCCAAGTTTCTCACTGAAATATGCTATGGGTCTCTTTTCCTGCATAAGAACAGCACCAATTCCAATTCCTGAAGCATCACATTCAATTTCAAAAGTTTTATTGAAATCAGGAAGTATAAGAAGAGGGGCATGAGTAAGCTTCTCTTTTAGGCATTGGAAAGCAAGTTCTTGTGCTTCTCCCCACTTGAATCCAACTTCTTTCTTGATTACTTCAGTCAAGGGAGATGCAATGGTGCTGAAGTCTTTCACAAAGCGCCTATAGAAGCCAGCAAGTCCATGGAAGCTCCTTACTTCACTCACTGTCTTAGGAATTGGCCATTCTTGTATAGCCCTTACTTTCTCCGGATCAACTTTAACCCCATCTGCACCCACAATAAAACCTAAAAAGACCAAGTTATCTGTGCAGAATGTACATTTCTTAAGATTAGCATAAAGTTTTTCTTTCCTCAATACATCAAGAACAGTCTTAAGATGATCTATATGCTCCTCTAGACTCTGACTGTAGATTAGGATATCATCAAAGTAGACTACCACAAACAAACCTATAAAGGACCTAAGCACATGGTTCATCAATCTCATGAAAGTACTAGGTGCATTAGTCAATCCAAAAGGCATAACTAACCACTCATATAACCCATGCTTAGTCTTAAAGGCAGTTTTCCACTCATCTCCTTCTTTCATCCTAATCTGATGGTATCCACTCTTTAAATCTATCTTAGAAAAGATGCATGAACCATGTAATTCATCAAGCATATCATCTAATCTAGGAATAGGATGGCGATACTTCACTGTTATATTGTTGATTGCTCTGCAATCAACACACATGCGCCAGCTTCCATCTTTCTTAGGCACAAGGAGTACTGGAACAGCACAAGGACTCATGCTCTCTCGGATATGCCCTTTCTCCATCAGTTCCTCCACTTGCCTTTGTAGTTCTTTGGTCTCAACCGGATTGGTTCTGTATGCTGGCCTATTGGGAAGTGTAGAACCGGGCACAAAGTCAATTTGGTGCTCAATCCCTCGCACTGGTGGTAGTCCATTGGGACTATCTTCTGGAAAAACATCTTGATATTCCTGTAAAAGAGAAACAAGTTCACTCGGATACTCCGGTGCCATATTAGTAGTAGTCAAGAGTGATTCCTTATAGATAAACAAAAGAATAGGAAGGTTAGAGCAGAGAGATCTTTTAACATCACCAGACTTGGCATAGAAGTTTAGTTGCTTTGTTGATTCAGCGGGAAGATCAATCTCTTTCTTCTTTTGTAGTTGGAGCTGATCAACCTGAACTTCCTTAGGAGTCATAGGCACAAGAACTGTCTTTCTCCCTTTAAACTCAAAAGTGTGCTTGTTGGCATACCCATCATGTATCACACGTCTATCTGATTGCCACGGCCTCCCAAGGAGAATGTGTCCAGCTTCCATAGGCAACACATCACAAAGAATCTCGTCTTCATATTTACCAATGGCTAAGGGAACCATAACCTGAGTAGATACTCTCATCTCGCCCTCTTCATTGAGCCATTGGAGCCTATATGGTTTAGGATGCTTCTGGACCCTCAAACCCAACTTTTTAACCATAGTCTCACTCGCAACGTTGACACAACTGCCTCCATCCACAATAAGACTACAGACCTTTCCTTGCACTAGACATCTAGTATAGAAGAGATTCTCTCTTTGCTCCATCTCTTCGGTCTTGCTTTGAAGACTCAAGGTTCTTCTAGCAACTAGCAACCTTCCAGCGACCGGGTTGGCAACATACTCCTCTTCTGAACTGTGATCTTCTTCGGCCTCTGTCTCCTCATCAGCAGATTCATATTCTCCATTGTCATGAAGGATCATCACGCGTTTGTTGGTGCACTCATTAGCGTAGTGTCCTCTTCCTTGGCACTTAAAACACTTAACATCTCTTGATCTTGTAGTAGAAGCTTCAGCTTTCCCTTTATCCTTGCTTAAAGAACTAATAGGTTTGTCCTCGTCCTTTTGATATGGCTTGCTCTCTTTCTGGTGGCTTGGTTTATCTTCCTTAGTGAGAGTTTTAGAGAATTTATGTGAGAGTTTAAGGAGGATTTGTGAAGAGATTAGAGAAGAACTAGGTTAAACCGTGAGGGAGAGAGTGAGATTGACAAAGAGAATAATAGAGAACTCTTTTCCCTTGAATTCATTTGTTTATGGGAACAACCCATTTATAGAACTCTTACAGCAAGATGTCGACATTAAGGAAACAATAAACAAAGAGGTTAAGACAGAGGAGAGATGGGCAGTGTGGTCCTGGATAGTGACAGGTCCTAACGGGTGGGAAGACTTTGAATCCTTAACCAGACCCGTGACCTGCACTCTCAACGGTTCTCCACTTCCCTTAGGCGATTCCAAACATCCTTCTTGCCTTCTTCTCTTCTACATCAGTCACTCTTATGCCTTGCACTCCAAGTTAGGGTTGTCTTGTACGGACAGACTTGTCTTGCAAGGTAAGTTGAGTAATTGCTTGATCCGGATGTAATTGTTCCCCTCTTGCTTCTTACTTCATTCTCCTCTCTTTATTGCTTCATGTCAACACTCCCCCTCAAGCTTGACAGTGGTGATTGTCAAGCTTGGGAACCATGAAGCATTCCCTCATTAAAACCTTTACTTGGAAAAACCACTTGGGATAAAAACCAAGCAAAGGAAAAAGAGTAGAATACTCCATGGTGAGGGGATCATTGACATGGGAGGTTTATGAGTCCAAGTCTTGGAAGAATGGACTCACAAACTTTGCTACTGGCCGCCTTGGTGAAGATGTCAGCCAGCTGATCCTCACTTCTTGTATAACATGGGAGAATCACTTGCTGCTCTACTGCTTGTCTTACCTTGTGGCAGTCCACTTCTATGTGTTTTGTCCTCTCATGGAAGACTGAGTTGGATGCAATGTGTATTGCGGCTTGGTTGTCACAATGCATGGTCATGGGAGTTTTGATCTCAATTCCCAAGTCGCCTAGAAGCCCTTTTATCCAGATAAGCTCACTGGTTAGCTTCCTCATTGATCTGTACTCTGCTTCTGCACTAGAGCAAGACACTACCTTCTGTTTCTTGCTCTTCCACGTGACCAGATTTCCTCCAATGAATGTACAATAGCCGGTGGTTGATCTTCTGTCTACTCTGTCCCCAGCCCAATCTGCATCACAGTATCCTATCACCTCAGTGTTCTTGTTGCAAGCCATCCATACACCCTGACCTGGCGCCTCTCTCAAGTATCTTAGGATCCTCTCCACCATGTTCCAGTGATGAACCTTGGGAGTTTGCATGTGCTGGCTTACTTGATTAACTGCAAAGCACACATCTGGCCGAGTGATGGTTAGATAGATCAGCTTCCCAACCATCCTTCTATACTGCTTGACATCTTCATACTCCTCCTCTCGCAATACCTTGTAACCTTCTTCAAGTGGTGTCTTGGCTTGTCTTCCTCCAAGATCTCCTGCCTCCTTTAAGATGTCCAGGGTATACTTTCTTTGGGACATGAACAATCCTTCCTTTGATCTGCACATCTCAATGCCGAGGAAGTACTTCAGTTCTCCTAGGTCTTTGATATCAAATGCGGCTTTAAGAAAGATCTTGGTTGAACTGATCCCCTCCTTGTCACAACCAGTGATGATGATATCATCCACATAGACTAGAATCACAACAATCCCTTGCTTGCTGGTGAGAGTGAAGAGTGTGTGATCCGCTTGAGACTTCACAAAGCCTCTCCCATTCAGTGTAGTGCTCAGCTTGTGATACCAAACTCTTGGTGATTGCTTCAAACCATATATGGCTTTTCTGAGTCTGAGTACATTCCCTGGTTTCACCATCTCTTCCATTCCCGGCGGTGGTCTCATATATACCTCATCTTCTAGTTCACCTTGCAAGAAGGCATTCTTCACATCCATTTGCCAAAGATCCCACTCTTGATTTACTGCCAATGAGAGAATAATCCGGATTGTGTGGAGCTTAGCCACTGGTGCAAAGGTGTCTAGATAGTCTTCTCCATAAACTTGTGTGTATCCTCTTGCTACCAATCTGGTCTTCTTTCTTTCTGGCTTCCCATTTGCAAGATACTTGATGGTGTGTATGAGTCTGCTGGTCACGGCTTTCTTTCCTTTTGGAAGCTCTGTCTCATACCAGGTGTTGTTCCTCTCCATGGCTCCCATTTCATCATTCACTGATTCCCTCCATTCATCATCTTCCATAGCTTCTGCATATGTTCTTGGTATCCATTCCTGATCCAATGAACCCACAAAGGCTTGATGTTCTTGTGGATAGTGAGCTAGGGAGCACACGCCACTGGGTGGGTGAGCTACTGCCTCTGCATTGAAGTAAACTCTGGTGTTGTTCCAGTTTGAAGCCGGCTTCTTGATCCTAGTACTTCTCCTAAGTACTGGCTGATCATTTTCATTCTGAGTGTTCTGATCCTCCACTTCCTCCTCTTGGTCATGGTGCTCTTCTTGATCATGAACTTCCTCAGATACAGGTGGTTCACCCTGATTTCCCCCCTCAGGATCAAGGGGAGCAGCTTCTTGAATCTCAACTTCATCTGTAGTTGTCTCGGTTTGCTCTTCAGACCGGCTTGATCCTCCCACATTATCGGATCCTGCTTGTCCCGGCTCTTCCATAGGTAAGCTGACCCCAAGTCTCCTCATGACTTGTCTGAGATTGGCTGCTCTATCTGATGCGGATTGAGACAAGTTCTCCAGCTCATTCCAATCCTTGTTGTTGTAGTACCCTCTGGTTTCTACAAACTTCACATCTCTAGATACCAAGACTCTCCTAGTCTCTGGTTCATAGCACTTATAGCCCTTCTGGTTTGGTGAATACCCAATGAACATAGCTCTTGTGCTCTTAGCCTCCAGTTTGTTCCTCAGTTCTCCTGGTTTCAAAACAAAACAAAGGCACCCAAACACACGCATATGATCAATAGATGGTTTAGCTTTGTTCAATACCTCAAATGGAGAGTAGTCTTGTAGAACTCTGGTAGGAATGCGGTTGATCAGGTAGCATGCAGTTAGGACCGCATCACCCCAAAAGTTCTTTGGGACACTAGTATGGAACATCATGCTCCTAGTGACTTCCATGAGATGCCTGTTCTTCCTCTCGGCCACACCATTTTGTTGTGGAGTGTATGGACAGCTGGTTTGATGGATCACACCTCGTTTGGCTAGATGAGCTTTGAATGCATTGCTGGTGTACTCTCCTCCATTATCTGATCTCAAAATCTTAACTTTGGCATTATAATGGTTAGAGACATATGTTTCAAAGTTTATAAATGCATCTAAGACCCTATCCTTTGATTGTAAGAGAGTGATCCATGTGTACTTGGATTTCTCATCAATAAAGGTCACAAAATACTTGTGATGTTCTCTAGAAAGACATGGAGCTGTCCATACATCCGAGTGGATTAAATCAAAGCAGTGTTCATAGATTGTACTAGACTTGGGAAATACAGTTTTGCAATGTTTTCCTAGGATACAAGCTTCACAATCTTGTTGGAATGAAATACTAGGCAACATGATGTTCAAGGCACGAGAATGAGGATGTCCTAATCTAGCATGCCACATTACATCTTTAGGGAAATTAAAACTTGAATTGAAAGCAACAGATAGATCGGATGCAAGCTTAGTGTCTTCTAGCAAGTACAGGTTTCCCTTGCTCACACCTTTGCCAAGCAACCTACATGAGTCAATATCCTGAAAGTAGACATCATCAGGCGTAAATATAACATTGCAATTCAAGTCATTGGTCACCCTTTTCACAGATAATAGATTAGAAGTGAAACTAGGCATGTAGAAGGCTTTGGATTCTTTCTCAAATAATTTAAGTTCCCCTATGCCTTTAATTGGAACCTTGTTACCATCAGCTATCATAACATTTCCTACTGCAGGAGTGATATTTTTAATCAAGTTTAAATCACTAATCATGTGATGAGAGGCTCCTGAGTCTATGACTAAGGGTTTAACTCTATCAGATTCATGAGCAACTTGAAACGCCGTGAATAAACTCCTAGGAAATTGATATGATGCACTAAGAGAGGAACCAAGAGTTTTACCAGACTCCTTGAGAGCTTTGATGAGTGCCTCAATGTCAGATTTCTTGATGGACTCATCCTGGTTTCCCTTGCCCTCATGAGTGCGGTAGGCCGTGGAAGCTTCTCCTACATCTCCTGAGTAGTTTGCTCGACCATCAGTCTTGAACTTAGCCGGTTTGAGGTGTGGGTGAAGTATCCAGCACTTGTCCTTGCCGTGACCCTTCCTCTTGCAATGATCACACACCCACACTTTCTTTTCCTCCGGCTTGTAGTACCCTTTGTTGGCTACTCCGGCAGGTTTGCTCTCGGCTCCTTCAGCTTGATTGGCCATCACTAGCTCTCCCTTTCTCTTAAAGAGACCCACTGAGCCGTGCTCCTTCTGAATCTCAGCACACACTTCATCTAGGGATGGAAGCTCCTTGTTCCTCAGTATGTGCCTAATAAGGTCATCATACCCTGGGTTGAGAGTGAGCAGCAAGGCAAAGACCTTATCTTGCTCCCTTCTTTCATGTAGAACATCCGGATCAACTGTTGCGGGTCTGAGCATCTCTAGCTCAGCCCATAGAGACCGGAACTTCCCAAAATGAGCATCAAAGTCTGTGTCCTCTTGACTTAGAGAGTTGATTGCTCCTTTTACTTCATACACCTTGCTGATGTTGGATTTGTTGGCATACACCTTCTTGAGAGTATCCCACAGCTCCTTGGAAGTTTCACAGAATGCATAAGCCTCTTGGAGAGAAGGGGCGAGGCTATTCTGGATGATAGACAACACCATGAGGTCCTCCTGACCTTTCTTCTTATCCCCAGCATCCGCAACCACCACTTCTTTGCCATCCTCTCCTAGGACAGTCTTCTTGGTCGGGCGGCCTTCTTCAACAATCTCCCAAAGACCTCTGCCTCCGAGAGCTGTTTTGGAAAGTCTTGCCCATGTCAGGTAGTTAGGACCCTTGAGAGTAACTGGTATCATCACCATCTTTGGGTTCTCGGAGGTATCCATCAAGAGAGAAAGAGAAACGAAAGTTTTGGATGAACTTTGCTATTTTTGGCAAATTCTGGAAATGAGATTGAAGAACACCTCAAGAACAGGATGAACTTTGCCAAAAATAGAAATAAAACACAGAGAGTTCGCGGAAGAAAAAGAGATTTAGGTCTCAAGAGCACAGCTGCTCTGATACCATGAGAGTTTTAGAGAATTTATGTGAGAGTTTAAGGAGGATTTGTGAAGAGATTAGAGAAGAACTAGGTTAAACCGTGAGGGAGAGAGTGAGATTGACAAAGAGAATAATAGAGAACTCTTTTCCCTTGAATTCATTTGTTTATGGGAACAACCCATTTATAGAACTCTTACAGCAAGATGTCGACATTAAGGAAACAATAAACAAAGAGGTTAAGACAGAGGAGAGATGGGCAGTGTGGTCCTGGATAGTGACAGGTCCTAACGGGTGGGAAGACTTTGAATCCTTAACCAGACCCGTGACCTGCACTCTCAACGGTTCTCCACTTCCCTTAGGCGATTCCAAACATCCTTCTTGCCTTCTTCTCTTCTACATCAGTCACTCTTATGCCTTGCACTTCAAGTTAGGGTTGTCTTGTACGGACAGACTTGTCTTGCAAGGTAAGTTGAGTAATTGCTTGATCCGGATGTAATTGTTCCCCTCTTGCTTCTTACTTCATTCTCCTCTCTTTATTGCTTCATGTCAACACTTAGCACCTTGATACTTAGTTCCATAGTTGCCCCGAGAGTGACCCTTTCTCTTTACTTGTTGTTCCACTAGAATGGCTTTGTGTAGCATCTCCTCCATCTCCAAGTAGTGCTGCATCTCCACACTGTCTTGTATCTCACGGTTGAGTCCTCCAAGAAACCGTGCCATAGTAGCTTCTCTATCCTCAGATATGCAAGCTCTTAACATCAACAACTCCATCTCCTGATAGTATTCTTCGACTGTCCGTGAGCCTTGCGTGAGTTTTCTTAGCCTCTGATGGAGATCCCGGTGGTAATGCCTACGTACAAATCTCTTGCGCATAAGAGCCTTCATTTCTGCCCAAGTTTCAACAGGAAATTCCCCATTGCGCCTTCTATTGGTGACTAGTTGATCCCACCAACTCAAAGCATAATCATAGAACTCAGTAACAGCAATTTGAATCTTCTTAGCTTCTGAATAACGCCGGCAATTGAAGACTAGATCAATCTTCTTCTCCCATTCTAGGTAAGCATCAGGATCGGCTTTGCCATGGAAAGGAGGTATCTTGATCTTAACTCCAGCAAGCTCATCTCTTTGATACCTACGTCCTTCATGGTCACGTCTAGATCTTCTACTGCTATGTCTAGAGGGAGAGCTATGCCTAGAAGCCGTGCTGTGTCGTGCCCTATCTCTTTCATAAAAGTTATCAGTTTCTTGTGAACCAGCATGCTCTTGTCGTTCACGCCCATTTCTCCTTGGTGCTTGCTGATGATCAGTTGTTTGGTCTTGTCTACCATGAGCTCTCTGATCGTATCTCTCATCCAGCAACTTCACCAAGTCTTCCATTACTTGTTTAGTGATAGCTTCTTGTAAGAGTTTGTTTCTTCTCATATACGTTGCATCATCTTCCTCAGTTCCCATTGTTTCCTGTTACACACAAAAGACTGAAACAAGTAAGTAGTTCCACGGCCAATTTGATTTATGATTCGAGAATCAAATAAAGAAACAATCGGAAACAATCAAGAGCAACAAACAAATCTCAAGCAACGCGGCAAATCAATACTGTGATCAACAAGTAAGGAATTCAAATCGATTATATTGAAACAATCAAATCAGATTTATCAGAAAAGGATTCGAGATTCAACAGGCGTTGATTTGAGATTAAGCAAATCCTGATCTACGGTTCAAGTAACAGATCGAATCACACGAACACAAGGAACTTTCGGATCAAGCAAACTAGTAACGTAATCGACAAGAATGTGAAAGGTTTTGTTCAAAACTTGATCAGAATCCTCAGATCTATCAATATTCAACCACGAAACAATAGATCTATCAATCCTATCAATGATAATAATCAGATCGAGTGAAAAACAACACGCAAAACCCAAATGATCAATGATATAAAACGATGAACACAGATCTTATGAAATCGCAAAAGAGAAATCGAAACTCCCCTTCCAGAGTGCTCTGATACCACTTAATGAGATCCTAGGACTCTTCTCTGGATGGTTTGGATAGATCCTTGCATAAACGAATCAAAGACTCAAGTTTATCAAGGTAAGTGGATCGATTGGTGACACAAGAGGCTGCGGAAAGGCTCCTTGATACTCCTAGGCTATAGATCGGATATGACACACCAAACTAAGGCCCTTAGCACTGGATATTACACACCAGCAGACTGGATATTACGCACCAGACACTTCAACAACTCGCAAAGCAAGAGAGAAGACACCAAAAGGTTTTAAACAAAAGATAACTTAGATTAGAATGAGGGTTTGTGATACACTTAAATAGAGAGATCCTTGTACATGCACAAGGTCTCGAAAACATAAGAAAACATAAAGGAAAAGGCTCCACACGGTTTCAAAGTAATAACATAACACTTAGAGTAAAACATAATATTAGATAGATGATGAAGTCGGTCCAAGATGCCTTAGGCCGAGTTGCATCCAAGATACATCAACTAGGAATGTGTAAGTGAACTTGATACCTCATTAAAAACCTTGATTAGAAAACCCAGTGGGACAAAACTAATCAAGGGAAAAACAGTATACCAAGCCACTTGCCTAGATGATGATCAGCTTTGATATGATCATGGACCGGCACAAGGATGGAGATGAAGAGTTCAAAGACAAATCAAGGGAAGAAGATGATGCCTTAGTCATTCCACCAGGTCCCATCACTCGCGCCAAAGCTAGAAGACTCAAAGAAGCTGTTGGGAGTCTACTTATGATCTCATGGAAGCAAGAAGACGGCCTTGATGGACGTTTGATCAATCAAGACACTCTTATCACCATTCAAGCAATGGTTTCAAACTGATCATCATCTAAGCAAGTGCTTGTGTGTGCTCTTTTCCTAACCTTTGGTTTTGTCCCATTGGGTTTTCCAAAGGCAGGTTTTTAATGAGGCCACAAGTTACTTACATAAACCTTAGATGATGTATCATGGTTCCACCTTATGTTATTTTTAAACTATGGTTTTTATTTCATGTTTTAAAACTCTTTTCGAATTTGAATAAGTCTTTAGTCTTTGTTGTAGTTCCAAGGGAGCCTGTTCCCTTTAATGATCTCGAGAATATGGAGCCTGTTCCATACTTCTCTATATAAGTTTGTTTGCGTTCTCTCTTTTAATCACAATCTTTTTTCTACAAAATCTATCAGATTTCTTTGTTCTCTCTTTACTTCTTATCAAGTCTTGAGTGAATCTCGTTGGTGTGTCATATCCAACAACTAAGGGTGTCTATTTTGGTGTGTAATATCCAAGCTAGTCATCTAGGAGTATCAAGGAGCCATTCCGCAACTCTTTGTGTCACCATACGATCCATCACCTTGATAAACTTGAGTCTCTGATTCGTTTATACAAGGATCTATCCAGTTCAATCCAAAGAAACATCCTAGGAGTTCATTAAGTGGTATCAGAGCTGCTTTGGATTGGGAAGTTTTCGATTTCTCTTTTGTTTCAAATAAACTCTTCAACTTCTTTGATTACCATTGATTGATCTGCGATCTGTTGTTGTTTCTCGTATCATCTGAGTAGCATATCACCTGATTGCTAATCATCTGTGTTGAATCCTGTTAGATCTAAGTGTTCTTATCATATTTTGAATCAAACTCATCCGATCCATGTGAAGGAAGTAATCGAATCACTTGATCTGTCGAATCACTTGCTGAATAATTTGATTTGTGTTGTTTCTGTGATAGATCTGTTCTTATTTATCTTGAATCTGATCTGCATAAATCCAAAATTGATAGATCTGATCTTAGTCTTGTCGATTTGAATTCTCTAATCCGTGATCTACAAGTTTTCTATCTTTTGAATCTTTTGAAAGTTGTTTCCGCGTCGACTAATTGTTCTGATTTGATTCTTGTGAACATCTTACTTGTTTGAGTGTTTTCTGAATCAGGTACCATGGTAAGAGAGTCGGAAGAGGAAGCAGAACTCGTGAGACAGAACAAGTTATTGAGAGATCAGATGACTGAGCAATTAAACCAAACGATGATCACTACCGTTGCTGATATGATCAAGAGCAGTATGAAGGAACTTCGCGATGAAATAAGGCAAGAGATAAGGCAACCTACTGGCCAAGGTCATAGCAATGAGTCTAGACGAGAAAGACGTGATGAAACCCCGAGACAGCATGCTGAATCACAAGAAACAGACCACTACTATGAGCGTAACCGAGCCACGCACAGCAGTTCCTCTTCTAGAGATAGTAGAAGGAGATATAGAAGAGATCATGATGAAAGGAGAACTTACAGAGATGATCTTGCTGGTTTAAAGCTGAAGATACCTCCTTTCCATGGCAAAGTTGATCCGGATGCTTACTTGGAATGGGAAAAGAAGATGGAGTTGGTGTTTAACTGTAAGCACTACACCAATGCCCAAAGAATTCAGATAGCAGCAACTGAGTTCCATGACTATGCGCTGAGTTGGTGGGACCAGCTTGTGACTACCAGGAGACTTAACCAAGAGTATCCCGTTGAAACATGGCACGAGATGAAGGCTCTCATGCGTAAAAGATTTGTGCCAAATCACTATCATCGCGACTTGCACCAGAAGTTAAGAAGACTCACCCAAGGATCTCGGTCTGTTGAAGAATACTATCAAGACATGGAGTTGTTGATGCTGAGAGCTCGTGTTTCTGAAGATAAAGAAGCTACTATGGCTAGGTTCTTAGGAGGTCTCAACCGAGAGATACAAGATAATGTTGAGATGCAGCACTATGTGGAGATAGAGGAGATGCTTCACAAAGCTATACTAGTTGAGCAACAAGTTAAGAGGAAGGGCCATTCTCACTCTCGTTACAACACCAGACTTCAGGGAACTAAAGAAGAAAAGTCTAGCTATCAAAAGGAAAGCAAACCGCAACTGAAAGAAGATTCAAAGCCAAATTCCATTTACAGTAAGGATAAAGGAAAGGCCGAGGTTTCAAGTGCAAGAGCTAGAGATGTTAAGTGCTTTAAGTGTCAGGGTAGAGGCCATTATGCAAATGAGTGCACCAATAAAAGAATCATGATTCTTCTTGAGAATGGAGAGTATGAATCTGAGGATGAGCTTTCAGAGTCTGAGTGTAAGGCGCTTATTGAAGAAGAATATGAAGAAGAACCCGTGAAAGGAAGGCTATTGGTGGCTAGAAGAACTTTGAGTTTGCAAAGTAAAGCTGAAGAGCAAGAACAGAGAGAGAATCTACTCTACACTCGGTGTCTTGTGCAAGGAAAGGTCTGTAGTCTTATCATTGATGGAGGAAGTTGTGTGAATGTAGCTAGTGAAACTATGGTAAACTATGGTAAAGAAGCTTGGCCTCCAAGTACAGAAACATCCAAAGCCCTACCGGCTTCAATGGTTGAATGAAGAAGGAGAAATGAGGGTTTCTAGTCAGGTTTCGGTTCCCATTGCAATTGGAAGGTATGAGGATGAGGTTCTCTGTGATGTACTGCCTATGGAAGCTGGACATATCCTTCTTGGTCGGCCATGGCAATCAGATAGACGAGTTATACATGATGGCTACACCAACAAGCACACGTTTGAGTTCAAAGGGAAGAAGACTGTGCTGGTTCCTCTAACACCAAAGGAGGTTCACCAAGATCAACTGCAGCTACAAAAGAAGAAAGAAATGGACCTCAAACCTGATTCAAAGAAGCAGCATAGTTTCTATGCCAACTCGGGTGATATCAAAAGAACTCTCAATGCTCATCAATCTATTCTTTTACTTATCTTTAAAGAGTCTCTTTTGAATGTTACTGACCCAGCACCGGTATATCCGAGTGAAATTGAGTATCTTTTACAGGAATTTGAAGATGTATTTCCTGAAGATAATCCAATTGGTCTTCCACCTCTTAGAGGGATTGAGCATCAGATTGATTTTGTCCCTGGTTCTACACTTCCAAATAGGCCAGCTTATAGGACTAATCCCGTGGAGACTAAAGAACTGCAAAAACAAGTTGAGGAATTGATGGCAAAGGGGCATATCCGTGAGAGCATGAGCCCATGTGCAGTACCAGTGCTTCTTGTGCCTAAGAAGGATGGAAGCTGGTGTTGAGATGAGGTAATAAAGAGTGACTACATTGATAGAGAAAGAGGATTGAGACAGACAGTAACTTTGGAGTTACCACAGTAACTTTGGTTTTACTGTGGTAACTAAGTTAAAGCTTGGAAAGTTACCTTGGCTCACATTGGAGAGTAAGCCACGACCAAGAGCTGTATGGATAAGGGAGGAGCAGTCTGGATAAGGTTTCCTCACAGCTAGAGAGGCTGGAGACAGGCTGTAAAGTAGACAGCATCTAGTAAAAGATGCCAAAGGGATCAAGCATGTGAAGACTCCCATTGGCTGCTTTTGGATGGCTCTCTTTGACTACACATGCCCTGAACCTCTACTTTATCTGATTGATTTCGAAATTGATTGTCTCTCTCATATAAGTATGTTGTAAACCTCATCTTTATTAATTAATGGAGTTTTGATTATTCTCTCTTGTTCTTTATTCTCTTAGTCTCTCTTAATCTCCTAATCTCATACAAACTACACAAATCATCTCTTGATATTCATTCATCACTCTACATACACAAAAGTGTTTATGGTATCAGAGCCAGGTTGCGCAAAGGGGAGAGTGTGTTTGCTTATGATTTTCGAAATCTGAGTTTCTTGAGGTGTTCTTGAGGTGTTCTTGGTGTTCTTGATGTGTTCTTGGTGCTTTTTGGTGTGCTTGAGATCAAATTGAGTCTGTGGAGAGTTTCTGATGGATTCAAACGAGTTAAGCATGGTGGAGGAGACAAGATCAAGAAGTGAAGAGAAGAAAGAGAGAGAAAACGAGTGTGCTTGGTCAAGCTGGATAAAGACAGCTTGGGAAAGCTGTGGGATTTGGAGTAATCATGAAAAGGAAGAACCTTTAAAGGTGAGAGCTGCTGAGAAAGATCAGACAGCAAGTTTGGAGGAGATTCAAGTAAAGGTGGAACCTTTAAGGGAGGTAGCTGCTGAAGAAGGTCAGACAGCAAGGTTGGAGGAGATTCAAGTAAAGGTGGAATCTTTAAAGGAGGTAGCTGCTGAAGAAGGTCAGACAGCAAGGTTGGAGGTTCATGAAGCCAAGGGCGTGATCTATAGTCTAAGACAAGGGAAGGACGAGTTGTATCAGCTTGTGGGGAGGCTGAGAGAAGTAGAATCAGAGTTGAGTATGGTGAAAACTCATACAGCAAGTCCGAGTTGGTGTCAAGGAAGGAGGAAGCAAAATGTGATCTTTGGCTTTCTTATGGGAGAGATATGTGAGCTGGTTGAACACATATGTGATGTGTGGGAGATAAACAATAAGGCAGATAGATGGAAGAGAGGTACAAGCTGCAAGAAGGGAAAGTTGAGAAAACTTTCTAAGATGTGGGTCATGATGAGCAGATTATGGAGGAAGGATATCAAGGAGAGTATGCAAGTAGGAGAATGCTTGTACTCAGCTTACATTGGAGAATCTGTAGAGAGCAGTGGGGTTATGAGGAAGCTAGAGACCAAAGGAGCTGATGAGCCTGTCACAAAGGAGGAATGGGATGAGTTTGTCAAGTATGTGTATGCTTTGGCTACGACCCGGAGACAAGGTGCTCCTGCCAAAGCATCCACATCCAACAAACCCATCATTGTTGATTCTGGAGCAAGTCATCACATGATTAGTGACAGAAGCTTAATGAGTGATGTAAAGAAAGCTACTGGGGGTGTGATGATAGCTAATGGTGATAGGATTCCAATAGAAGGAGTTGGAAAGCTCAAGCTATTTGATAAAGACTCAGATGCCTTCTACATGCCACAGTTTGCTTCAAATCTACTATCTGTGAGGAAAGCCACGATTGATCTTGGCTGTCAAGTAGTATTCAGGCCAGATGATGTTGAGTTCCAAGATTTGAAGACTGGAAAGGTCATTGGGAGAGGAGACAGCAAGAATAACCTATACCAGCTCCAATTGGCTAAGATCTCTAAACCCTTTGATTCTATGTGTTTGAGTAGTACTTATGAGAAGATTGATAGCATTACTTGGCATGCTAGATTGGGACATCCTCATGCTCGTGCTATTGAATTGATACTTCCTAATATGTCATTTAATCACTTGGAGTATGAAGCATGCATATTAGGAAAGCATTGTAGGACTGTTTTTCCAACATCAGAAACTACTTATGAGCATTGCTTTGATCTAGTTCATTCAGATGTGTGGACTGCTCCTTGTTTGTCTAGAGATAGCCAGAAGTACTTTGTGACATTCATTGATGAGAAGTCTAAGTATACTTGGCTTACATTGCTTCCATCTAAAGATAGGGTGCTAGAAGCATTTATGAACTTCCAAGCATATGTATCTAATCAATACAATGCTACTGTGAAGGTACTGAGATCAGATAATGGAGGTGAATACATCAGCAATGCCTTCAAGAGTCATCTAGCCAAGCATGGGATTGTGCATCAGACTAGCTGCCCTTATACACCACAGCAGAATGGTGTAGCTGAGAGGAAGAACAGGCACTTGATGGAGGTTGCTAGATCGATGATGTTTCATGCAAATGTCCCAAAACATTTTTGGAGTGATGCTGTGCAGACTGCTTGCTATCTCATCAACCGGGTTCCAACCAAGATATTGAAGAATCTGTCTCCATTTGAAGTGTTGAACAAGAGAAAACCTGTCATTGATCACCTACGTGTCTTTGGGTGTGTGTGCTATGTCATGGTTCCAGGAGAGCAGAGAAACAAGCTGGAGGCAAAGAGTACTAAGGCTATGTTCATTGGTTATTCTATCACTCAGAAGGGGTACAAGTGCTATGATCCTGAAGCAAGGAGGGTGATGGTATCTAGAGAAGTGAAGTTTGTTGAAACAAAAGGTTATTATGAAGAAAAGGAGTGGGAAAATCTGAAGGATTTGTCTCAAGCTCCATCTGATAAGGCAACAATACTGAGAGTGTTGTTGGAGAAGCTCGGGATAGGGTTATCCCAGGATCAGGAATCCGGAAGGAGAGAGCCTTCCAATCAGACTGGTGGAGCTGTAAGAACAACTCCTCTTGATCATGAGAGGGGGAATGGAACTGAATCTGGTGAGCAAGAGCAAAACCAAGAGGATTCAGGTCTTCATGATCAAGATACATCACAAGAAGTTGAGAACAATGTTCAGTCTAGTGGAGAAGTGGATGAGGTTCAGTCTAGTGGAGAAGTGGATGAGGTTCAGTCTAGTAGAGAAGAACAAGTCAGACCAGCCAGTTCAGAAGAAGAGCAAGTGGAGCCGGCTAGTGTGCAAACTGAAGATCAGGTTCAAGCTTTGAGGAGGAGCACAAGGATAAAGAGGGATCCTTCCAACTGGGTAAACACGAGAGTGTACTACAATGCCCAGGCTGTGGAGCATCCTTCTCAAGCCGTGTGTTCCTTTGCTGAGTTTCCAGAGGAGCATTATGCCTTTATGATTAGTCTGGATGAGAGTTATGTACCAAGGACTTATGAAGAAGCTATGTTAGACAAGGAATGGAAAGAATCAGTGGAAGCTGAAGCAGGTGCTATGATCAAAAATGATACATGGTATGAGAGTGAGCTGCCTAAGGGAAAGAAGGCTGTATCTAGTAGATGGATCTTCACAATCAAGTATCTAGCAAATGGACAGATTGATAGGAAGAAGACCAGATTGGTTGCAAGAGGATTTACACAGACCTATGGAGAGGATTACATTGATACCTTTGCACCAGTAGCTAAGCTGCACACAGTTCGGATTGTGTTGTCCATTGCAACAAACTTGGAGTGGGATTTGTGGCAAATGGATGTGAAGAATGCTTTCCTGCAAGGTGAACTTGAAGATGAAGTATACATGCATCCGCCTCCTGGTCTTGAGCATCTAGTAAAGCCAGGGAATGTTTTGAGGTTGAAGAAGGCAATATATGGGCTGAAACAATCACCTAGAGCTTGGTACAGGAAGCTGAGTACAACACTCAATGGGAGAGGTTTTAGGAAGTCTGAATTAGATCACACTCTCTTCACCTTGACAGGACCTTCAGGGATCATTGTGATTCTAGTGTATGTGGATGACCTGATTATCACAGGGAGTGATAAGGCAGGGATTCAAGCTACTAAGGAGTTTCTTAAATCTGTGTTTGACATCAAGGATTTGGGAGAGATGAAGTATTTTCTGGGCATTGAGATATGCAGATCAAAGGAGGGTTTGTTTATGTCTCAAAGGAAGTATACTATGGATATGTTGAAGGAGACTGATGTGCTTGGAGGAAAGATAGCCAAGACACCCCTAGAGGAGGGATATAAGGTTCTGCGTGAGGGGGAGGTTGAAGAGAAGCAGCTGTTTGAGGATTCTAAGCTATACAGGAAGATGGTTGGCAAGCTGATCTACTTGACCATTACTAGGCCAGATATATGCTTTGCGGTGAATCAAGTGAGTCAACATATGCAGGCGCCAAAGGTTCATCATTGGAAGATGGTTGATAGGATACTGAGGTATCTAAGTGGGACGGCTGGACAAGGAGTTTGGATGGGCTGTAATGGCAGTACAGAAGTGGTTGGGTATTGTGATGCTGATTGGGCAGGAGATAGAGTGGACAGGAGATCAACTACTGGGTATTGTACATTCATTGGAGGAAACTTGGTTACTTGGAAGAGTAAGAAGCAGAAGGTTATCTCTTGTTCAAGTGCTGAAGCTGAGTATAGAGCCATGCTGAAGCTGACAAACGAGTTGGTGTGGATCAAGGGGATCTTGAAGCATCTAGAGATTGAGCAGAGTACTCCTATGACTATGCATTGTGACAATCAAGCTGTTGAGATGAGATCATGAAATGGAGTGATGAGTAATGAATGGGAGGAAAGGGCATGAAGTAGTGAAGCATTAGGAAGAAAGGGATTGAGGAGGCTGAGTCCGTACAATCCGTACACTCCGTACATGAGGAGTGGCCGTACAAGTCTTGGGTAACACTCTTCACTATTCAGGATGGTTACTTGTGAAAAGGGTGATGGTAACTATGAAGAGTTACCAGCACTTGATCAGACCGTTGAGGGAAGGATAAGGCCGCGGCTTGACAGGCTGTATGCAGCTGGAAAGGGAAAGCAACCTTATCCATTCATCCCACACATGTGGAGTCTCCCATTGGCTTAGTTTGAATTAGGCGCCTATCTTATCCTTGACTCCACATGCTTTGCTTACTTTACCTTTGAGGAAAACCCTTGTATCCTCTCCTATATATTTGTAATCTCTTCATTAATGATAAACATACAGTTCTTGACACAAAAACACTCTCTTAGACTCAAAGACTCTCAATCATGATTCCACACTAAACTCTTAGCTAAACTCGTTCTAAATCACCTCTAAACTTCTCTAATCCCTTTCTTTTCTTATATCAAACTCAGATTCTCTAAAGTTCATATGGTATCAGAGCCAGGTTCATCATAATCTGGGTTTGATTACTAAGAACACTTGAGTTGCATTTCATTTATCCGAGTGGGTCTGAAATGGAAAGCAACAAAGCTGTGGTTCCGGTTACTCTCAAGGGGGGTAACTATCTTTTGTGGTCTCGTTTGGTGAAGACCGCAGTGGGGAGTAAGGGTTTATGGGGACACATCACACAGAGTGAAGCCCCAAAGCTCATTACTTATGAAGGCGACAAGGAGGTTGTCGAGTGCGATGAGGAGAAGTGGGAGCAGGATGATCAGCTGGTGATGTCCATACTCCAACGGTCTCTTGAAGTGTCTATCCTGGAGGCATACAGCTACTGTGAGACAGCAAAGGATCTTTGGGACACGCTAAAGAAGGTTTATGGTAACATCTCAAACTTGAGCCGTGCGTTTGAAGTGAAACGTGCTATCAACAGCTTGACACAGGAGGACATGGAGTTCACTAAGCATCTTGGGAGGTTCAGAGCCTTGTGGTCCGAACTAGAGATGCTGAGGCCAGGCACAACCAACCTAGATGAGCTGGCTGAGAGACGCGAGCAGGATAAGGTGTTTGGGTTGCTGCTCACATTGAATCCAAGCTACAACAGCCTCATCAAACACATTCTGAGGTCCGGAAAGTTACCTGATCTTGAGGACGTGTGTGCGCAAGTTCAGAAGGAGGAAGGGTCTATTGGTCTCTTTGGAGGGAAAGGGGAGATCACTCTTGCAAACCAAGCTGAGGTTCCACAAGCAAACCGTGCAAGCTCTAACCAGTATGATGCAAAGAAGTTCACGGGAAATTGTGATCACTGCAAGAGACAAGGTCACAAGAAGAACCAGTGCTGGATCTTGCACCCTCATCTGAAGCCGGCCAAGTTCTCAAGAGAGAAAGATGGGAGAGCCAATGTCTCGTATGCTGGAAGTGAGCCGGGGAGTTCAAGTGTTGCTGGGAGCTCAGGCCAAGCTGTAGAGGGCGGGACACGTGAGCCTGGAGATAGCAAGGCCCTGGTGACTTACACAGCTCAACCAAGCCTTCAGAACAACCGTGAGAACGAGTACCTGAGGAGATCAGACCTTGACTCCCTCATCAAAATGCTAAAGGAGAATGGTAACACACTTGGTACTCTTGGTTACTCTTTTGGTGCATCATATGAACCGTATAGTATTGCTAGAGAACCTGATCACTCAAGCATTGCGTATAAACCTACTAGCATACTAGGACAGTCTCATATTGCACACAATCTGTTTAAACCATTGGTAGTTGATTCAGGAGCATCTCATCACATGATTAGTGATACTAGTTTGATTAGAGACATTGAACCTACAAATGGACATGTCATGATTGCAAATGGAGATAAAATCCCAATTAGAGGAATTGGCAAGCTAAAATTGTTTGATAAAGAATCTAAAGCATTTTACATGCCTGACTTCACATCAAATCTATTATCTGTAAAGAAATGCACTACAGATCTTAATTGCAATGTTATATTCAGTCCTAATGATGTGAAGTTTCAGGATATTGAGAGCAGCCAATTGATTGGAAAAGGAGTTACCAAGGGAGATTTATATTTACTTGAAGAACTAGCTCCTGTTTCTGATTACTTGTGCTCATTTACTTCTGCTTCTATGATGAATAAAAATGCATTGTGGCATGCTAGACTAGGTCATCCCCATGTTAGGGCTTTAAACTTGATGTTACCAGGTGTGGTATTTGAAAATAAGGATTGTGAAGCTTGCATCTTAGGCAAGCATTGTAAAACTGTGTTTCCCATTTCATCTACTGTTTATGACAAGTGCTTTGATTTAATTCACTCTGATGTTTGGACTGCTCCTTGCTTGTCTAGGGATAGTTTTAAATACTTTGTCACATTCATAGATGAAAAATCGAAATACACCTGGATAACACTTATTCAAACCAAAGATAGGGTGCTTGAAGCTTTTAAAAATTTTCAAAACTATGTGACTAACCATTACAATGCCAAGATTAAAATTTTGAGATCAGATAATGGTGGGGAATACACTGGTCAAGCCTTCAAGCAACATCTAGCTCAACATGGGATACTACACCAAACGAGTTGTCCTTATACTCCTCAGCAAAATGGAGTGGCTGAGAGAAAGAATAGGCATCTCATGGAGGTGGCAAGATCAATGATGTTTCAAGCAAATGTTCCTAAGAGGTTTTGGAGTGATGCTGTGGCTACATCCTGTTATCTAATCAACCGGATCCCAACTAAGATTCTACATGATCAGTCCCCTTTTGAAGCCTTGAACAGGTACAAGCCATCATTGGAGCATATGCGAATCTTTGGATGTCTATGCTTTGTTCTGAGGCCAAAAGAGTTGAGAAACAAGCTTGAAGCAACCAGCACAAGAGCTATGTTTGTTGGCTACTCTACTACTCAAAAGGGTTACAAGTGCTATGATCCTACTACTAGAAGGGTTCTAGTCTCTAGAGATGTGAAGTTCATTGAAGCTAAGGGGTTCTATGAGGAAAAGAATCAAGATGAGTTGCTAGAGTTGACAAGAGAGTCAGATAGAGCGGCCAGCCTTAGAAGCATTCTAGAGGGCCTTGGGATACATACTACCCAGGATCCGAAGGAAAGACGCAGCACAACAAACACACAACCTACCGAGGCATCAAACTTAGATCATGGGGGGGAAACAACACCTGAACCGGCTGAAGTACATGTTGAAAGCCACGATCAAGAAGGCTCAGGTGATCAGGATCAAAGTATGATGCATGAAGATAGGGAGGTACCGAGCCAAGATCAAGAGGATCAAGAGGAGGAAACTAATGCAACTACAACTGAACCTGAACCAGAGCCGGCCGTGCAGCCATTGAGAAGAAGCACCAGAGTGAGAAAGGATAGTTCCAACTGGGTAAACACGAGAGTGTACTACAATGCCCAGGCTGTGGAACATCCCTCTCAAGCTGTGTGTTCCTTTGCTCATTATCCAGAAGAACATTGTGCCTTTATGGTAAGCTTAGATGAGAGCCATGTTCCGAAGTCATATGAGGAAGCCATGAAGGACAAGGAATGGAGGGAATCAGTAGGAGCTGAATCCAATGCAATGATCAAGAATGACACTTGGTATGAGAGTGAGTTACCTAAAGGGAAGAGAGCAGTGTCTAGTAGATGGATCTTCACAATCAAGTACCTAGCAAATGGACAGATTGATAGAAAGAAGACTCGGTTGGTTGCAAGAGGATTTACTCAAACATATGGAGAGGATTATATAGACACATTTGCACCGGTTGCTAAACTACATACCATCAGGATTGTCCTATCACTTGCGGTAAACCTTGAGTGGGGTTTGTGGCAAATGGATGTGAAGAATGCATTCCTACAAGGGGAACTAGAAGATGAAGTGTATATGTTACCTCCTCCTGGTCTAGAGCACTTGGTGAAGAAAGGGAATGTTCTCAGACTAAAGAAAGCTATCTATGGTCTGAAACAATCACCAAGGGCATGGTACCACAAGTTGAGCACAACTCTGAATGGAAGAGGCTTTAGGAAGTCAGAGCTTGATCATACTCTCTTCACACTCAACACACCTTCAGGTATTGTCGTTCTACTTGTATATGTAGATGACATCATTATAACAGGTAGTGATAAAGAAGAGATACAAGCTACCAAAGACTTTCTTAAATCTGTTTTTGAGATTAAAGACTTGGGAGAGATGAAATACTTCCTTGGAATTGAGATATGTAGATCCAAGGAAGGGTTGTTTCTATCCCAAAGAAAGTATACACTTGATCTGTTGAAAGATGCAGGTAAGCTTGATGGAAAGACGGCCAAGACTCCCTTGGAAGATGGATACAAGGTTCCACGTGAGGGGGAGATTGAAGACAGTCCACCATTCAAGGATGCAAAGCTTTATAGGAAGCTAGTGGGTAAGCTTATATACCTAACCATCACACGTCCTGATATTTGTTTTGCTGTGAACCAGGTAAGCCAGCATATGCAAGTTCCAAAAGAACATCATTGGGGAATGGTGAACCGGATCTTGATGTATCTCAATGGCTCAGCGGATCAAGGAGTGTGGATGGGGTGTAATGGGAGTACTGAAGTTGTGGGCTACTGTGATGCGGATTGGGCAGGAGATAGAGCAGATAGAAGGTCCACAACTGGCTACTGCACATTCATTGGAGGGAACTTGGTAACTTGGAAGAGTAAGAAGCAGAAGGTGGTCTCATGCTCAAGTGCTGAAGCTGAATACCGAGCCATGCTGAAGTTGACTAATGAGCTTGTGTGGATCAAAGGGATACTGAAGCACTTGGAGATTACTCAATCCACTCCAATGACAATGCATTGCGACAACCAGGCTGCTATACACATTGCCACCAACTCAGTCTTCCATGAGAGAACCAAGCACATTGAGGTAGATTGTCACAAGGTGAGGCAGATGATACTTCTTGGAGTCATCTTACCATGTTACACAAGAAGTGAAGATCAGCTAGCAGATGTGTTCACAAAGGCAGCAAGGCAGAAGACAATTGAGTCCATTCATAGCCGGCTAGGACTCATTGATCTCACGAGAAGGAGCTAAGCCCCTTAGCTATGAGGTCTTTACTCTTTTTCCCTTATCAAAGTTTTGTCCCAATGGGTTTTCTTTGGTAAGTTTTTTAATGAGGAAGATCTCATGGCTATCCAAGCTTAGACTTTCACAAAGCTAAGCTTGAGGGGGAGTGTTGAGATGAGATCATGAAATGGAGTGATGAGTAATGAATGGGAGGAAAGGGCATGAAGTAGTGAAGCATTAGGAAGAAAGGGATTGAGGAGGCTGAGTCCGTACAATCCGTACACTCCGTACATGAGGAGTGGCCGTACAAGTCTTGGGTAACACTCTTCACTATTCAGGATGGTTACTTGTGAAAAGGGTGATGGTAACTATGAAGAGTTACCAGCACTTGATCAGACCGTTGAGGGAAGGATAAGGCCGCGGCTTGACAGGCTGTATGCAGCTGGAAAGGGAAAGCAACCTTATCCATTCATCCCACACATGTGGAGTCTCCCATTGGCTTAGTTTGAATTAGGCGCCTATCTTATCCTTGACTCCACATGCTTTGCTTACTTTACCTTTGAGGAAAACCCTTGTATCCTCTCCTATATATTTGTAATCTCTTCATTAATGATAAACATACAGTTCTTGACACAAAAACACTCTCTTAGACTCAAAGACTCTCAATCATGATTCCACACTAAACTCTTAGCTAAACTCGTTCTAAATCACCTCTAAACTTCTCTAATCCCTTTCTTTTCTTATATCAAACTCAGATTCTCTAAAGTTCATACAAGCAGCTATCCACATTGCCTCCAACTCAGTGTTTCATGAGAGAACAAAGCACATAGAGGTGGATTGTCATAAGGTGAGGCAGATGATTATCTTAGGAGTGATTCTGCCATGTTATACAAGAAGTGAAGATCAGCTTGCAGATGTGTTTACTAAGGCAGCGAGATTAAAGACAATGGAGTCCATACTATCCAGGCTTGGACTCATTGATCTTACTCCCAGGAGCTGAGCCCCTTAACCATGGAGTCTCCACTCTTTTTCCCTCATCAAAGTTTTATCCCAATGGGTTTTCTTTGGTGAGGTTTTTAATGAGGGAGGTCTTCATGGTTTCCAAGCTTGACTTGTTCCACATGGTCAAGCTTGAGGGGGAGTGTTGAGATGAGGTAATAAAGAGTGACTACATTGATAGAGAAAGAGGATTGAGACAGACAGTAACTTTGGAGTTACCACAGTAACTTTGGTTTTACTGTGGTAACTAAGTTAAAGCTTGGAAAGTTACCTTGGCTCACATTGGAGAGTAAGCCACGACCAAGAGCTGTATGGATAAGGGAGGAGCAGTCTGGATAAGGTTTCCTCACAGCTAGAGAGGCTGGAGACAGGCTGTAAAGTAGACAGCATCTAGTAAAAGATGCCAAAGGGATCAAGCATGTGAAGACTCCCATTGGCTGCTTTTGGATGGCTCTCTTTGACTACACATGCCCTGAACCTCTACTTTATCTGATTGATTTCGAAATTGATTGTCTCTCTCATATAAGTATGTTGTAAACCTCATCTTTATTAATTAATGGAGTTTTGATTATTCTCTCTTGTTCTTTATTCTCTTAGTCTCTCTTAATCTCCTAATCTCATACAAACTACACAAATCATCTCTTGATATTCATTCATCACTCTACATACACAAAAGTGTTTAGCTGGCGCATGTGTGTTGATTGTAGAGCCATCAACAATATCACTGTAAAGTATCGCCATCCTATTCCTAGATTAGATGATATGCTTGATGAATTGCATGGTTCTTGCATATTTTCTAAGATTGATTTGAAAAGTGGATACCATCAGATTAGGATGAAAGAAGGAGATGAATGGAAAACTGCATTCAAAACTAAACATGGTCTATATGAATGGTTAGTCATGCCATTTGGATTAACCAATGCACCTAGTACATTCATGAGATTAATGAATCATGTTCTTAGATCATTCATTGGCATATTTGTTGTGGTATACTTTGATGACATCCTGGTATACAGTAAGAGCTTTAATGATCATATAGGACATCTTAGAGCTGTTCTTGATGTGCTTAGAAAGGAATCTCTTTTTGCTAACCTTAAGAAGTGTACTTTTGGAATGGATAACTTGGTTTTTTTAGGCTTTGTTGTGAGTGCAGATGGAGTAAAGGTAGATCAAGAGAAGGTGAAAGCAATACAAGAGTGGCCGATTCCTAAAACCATCAGTGAAGTGCGAAGCTTCCATGGATTAGCTGGCTTCTACCGACGGTTTGTAAAAGACTTTAGCACCATAGCCGCTCCATTGACTGAGGTGATCAAGAAAGAAGTTGGATTCAAATGGGGAGAAGCACAAGAACTTGCCTTTCAATGCCTAAAAGAGAAGCTTACTAATGCCCCTCTTCTTATACTTCCTGATTTCAATAAAACTTTTGAAATTGAATGTGATGCTTCAGGAATTGGAATTGGTGCTGTTCTTATGCAGGAGAAGAGACCCATAGCATATTTCAGTGAAAAACTTGGAGGAGCAACTCTCAACTATGCTACTTATGACAAGGAACTCTATGCTTTGGTGAGGGCTTTGCAGACATGGCAGCATTACCTATGGCCCAAGGAGTTTGTCATTCACACTGATCATGAGTCTCTCAAGTACCTTAAAAGCCAGAACAAACTCAGCAAGAGACACGCAAGGTGGGTTGAGTTCATTGAGACATTTCCTTATGTCATCAAGTATAAACAAGGTAAGGAAAACATAGTTGCTGATGCACTATCCAGAAGGTATGTTCTCTTGAACACTCTTGATGTTAAGCTATTAGGATTTGAGCAGATTAAAGTAATGTATGAGAATGATCCTGAATTTAAAGATGCTTACAAGTCTTGTGAGAAATTTGCTGCTGGACATTACTTTAGGCAGGATGGATTTCTTTTCTATGATAATAGACTTTGTGTAGCTAATTGCTCTTTGAGAGATTTATTTGTTAGGGAATCTCATGGAGGAAGCCTCATGGGACATTTTGGTGTTGCGAAAACTCTCAAGACCTTGCAGGATCACTTCTACTGGCCGCGGATGAAAAGAGATGTGGAAAGACTTTGTGAAAGGTGTGCAACTTGTAAACAAGCTAAGTCCAAAGTCCAAAACCATGGTTTGTACACTCCTTTACCCATCCCTTATCATCCTTGGAATGATATCTCTATGGACTTCATTGTTGGATTGCCTAGAACTCGTACTGGTAAAGATTCAATCTTTGTGGTAGTTGATAGATTTTCTAAGATGGCACACTTCATTGCTTGTCATAAAACTGATGATGCATTGCATGTAGCTAACTTGTTCTTTAAGGAGATTGTGCGTTTACATGGCATGCCTAAGACTATTGTATCTGATAGAGATACTAAGTTTCTAAGCTACTTTTGGAAAACTCTTTGGTCTAAACTAGGCACTAAGCTATTGTTTTCTACTACTTGTCACCCACAAACTGATGGTCAGACTGAAGTAGTTAATAGAACTCTTGGTACACTCTTGCGTGCAATTATAAAGAAGAACTTGAAATCATGGGAAGATTGTTTGCCTCATTGTGAATTTGCATATAATCATGCTGTGCATTCTGCTACTAAGTTTTCTCCATTTGAAATTGTTTATGGGTTCAATCCCATCTCTCCTTTGGACCTAATACCTTTACCTGAGTGTGAAAGAGTTAGTCTTGATGGCAAGAAGAAGGCAGAGAAGGTACAACAACTTCATGAACAAGCAAGGCGCAACATAGAAGAGAAGACTAAGCAATATGCCAAACAAGCAAACAAGGGGAGGCGTGAAAGAGTCTTTGAAGTGGGTGATCAAGTCTGGATTCACCTAAGGAAAGAAAGATTTCCTAATGAGAGGAAATCCAAGCTCATGCCAAGGATTGATGGACCATTTGAGATCATAAAGAAAATCGGCAACAATGCTTACAAGCTGGATCTCCAAGGAAGGTATGATGTGAGCAATAGTTTTAATATCACTGACTTGATTCCTTATTTTGCAGATGAGCCAGATTTGAGGACAAATCCTTTTCAAGAGGGAGGGGATGATATGATCATGGACCGGCACAAGGATGGAGATGAAGAGTTCAAAGACAAATCAAGGGAAGAAGATGATGCCTTAGTCATTCCACCAGGTCCCATCACTCGCGCCAAAGCTAGAAGACTCAAAGAAGCTGTTGGGAGTCTACTTATGATCTCATGGAAGCAAGAAGACGGCCTTGATGGACGTTTGATCAATCAAGACACTCTTATCACCATTCAAGCAATGGTTTCAAACTGATCATCATCTAAGCAAGTGCTTGTGTGTGCTCTTTTCCTAACCTTTGGTTTTGTCCCATTGGGTTTTCCAAAGGCAGGTTTTTAATGAGGCCACAAGTTACTTACATAAACCTTAGATGATGTATCATGGTTCCACCTTATGTTATTTTTAAACTATGGTTTTTATTTCATGTTTTAAATCTTTTCGAATTTGAATAAGTCTTTAGTCTTTGTTGTAGTTCCAAGGGAGCCTGTTCCCTTTAATGATCTCGAGAATATGGAGCCTGTTCCATACTTCTCTATATAAGTTTGTTTGCGTTCTCTCTTTTAATCACAATCTTTTTTCTACAAAATCTATCAGATTTCTTTGTTCTCTCTTTACTTCTTATCAAGTCTTGAGTGAATCTCGTTGGTGTGTCATATCCAACAATTAAGGGTGTCTATTTTGGTGTGTAATATCCAAGCTAGTCATCTAGGAGTATCAAGGAGCCATTCCGCAACTCTTTGTGTCACCATACGATCCATCACCTTGATAAACTTGAGTCTCTGATTCGTTTATACAAGGATCTATCCAGTTCAATCCAAAGAAACATCCTAGGAGTTCATTAAGCTTGATGGTAAGATCACATGAATGGTGATGAGTGTGTCTTGGTGGCTCAAGCTTCTTCCAAGATAGTCTTTTTGCTCCTTAGAGATCTTCAGTATGTTTCCAACAGCTTCCTTGAGTCTCCTTGTCATTGCACGAGTTATAGGACCTGTGGGAATGGCTAGGACAGCTTCTTCTTCAGCTAGTGTATCTTCAGTCTCTCCTTCTTCATATTTATCAACTAGCTGGTCCATGATCATATCAAGTTGGGATGAAGAAGTTATCCCACTTTCAAATCAGGTGATTCCAGTTTCCCAGTTTGGGAATAGAACAGCTTCTTCGTCAATCCAATCAAACCAGGATGAATCACTTTGTAAGAAGCTTGATTTGGATACATAAAATGGTGGGGAAACACCAGGAAGTTGAATAAATCTAATAGGAGTTGGGATGAAGAAGTTATCCCACTTTCTAATCAGGTGATTCCAGTTTCCCAGTTTGGGAATAGGAAAGCTTCTTCGTCGTTCCAATCAAACCAGGATGAATCACTTTGTAAGAAGCTTGATTTGGATACATAAAGGGTTGGAGAAACACCAGGAAGTTGAATAAATCTCATAGGAGTTGGGATGAAGAAGTTATCCCACTTTCAAATCAGGTGATTCCAGTTTCCCAGTTTGGGAATAGGACAGCTTCTTCGTCAATCCAATCAAACCAGGATGAATCACTTTGTAAGAAGCTTGATTTGGATACATAAAGGGTTGGAGGAACACCAGGAAGTTGAATAAATCTAATAGGAGTTGGAATGAAGAAGTTATCCCACTTTCTAATCAGGTGATTCCAGTTTCGCAGTTTGGGAATAGAACAGCTTCTTCGTCGTTCCAATCAAACCAGGATGAATCACTTTGTAAGAAGCTTGATTTGGATACATAAAGTGTTGGAGAAACACCAGGAAGTTGAATAAATCTCATAGGAGTTGGGATGAAGAAGTTATCCCAATTTCAAATCAGGTGATTCCAGTTTCCCAGTTTGGGAATAGGACAGCTTCTTCGTCAATCCAATCAAACCAGGATGAATCACTTTGTAAGAAGCTTGATTTTGATACATAAAATGGTGGGGAAACACCAGGAAGTAGAATAAATCTCATAGGAGTTGGGATGAAGAAGTTATCCCACTTTCTAATCAGGTGATTCCAGTTTCCCAGTTTGGGAATAGGACAGGTTCTTCGTCATTCCAATCAAACCAGGATGAATCACTTTGTAAGAAGCTTGATTTTGATACATAAAATGGTGGAGAAACACCAGGAAGTTGAATAAATCTCATAGGAGTTGGGATGAAGAAGTTATCCCACTTTCTAATCAGGTGATTCTAGTTTCCCAGTTTGGGAATAGGACAGCTTCTTCGTCGTTCCAATCAAACCAGGATGAATCACTTTGTAAGAAGCTTGATTTGGATACATAAAGTGTTGGAGAAACACCAGGAAGTTGAATAAATCTCATAGGAGTTGGGATGAAGAAGTTATCCCACTTTCAAATCAGGTGATTCCAGTTTCCCAGTTTGGGAATATGACAGCTTCTTCATCAATCCAATCAAACCAGGATGAATCACTTTGTAAGAAGCTTGATTTTGATACATAAAATGGTGGGGAAACACCAGGAAGTTGAATAAATCTCATAGGAGTTGGGATAAAGAAGTTATCCCACTTTCTAATCAGGTGATTCCAGTTTCCCAGTTTGGGAATAGGGCAGGTTCTTCGTCGTTCCAATCAAACCAGGATGAATCACTTTGTAAGAAGCTTGATTTTGATACATAAAATGGTGGAGAAACACCAGGAAGTTGAATAAATCTCATAGGGGTTGGGATGAAGAAGTTATCCCACTTTCTAATCAGGTGATTCCAGTTTCCCAGTTTGGGAATAGGACAGCTTCTCCGTCGTTCCAATCAAACCAGGATGAATCACTTTGTAAGAAGCTTGATTTGGATACATAAAGTGTTGGAGAATCACCAGGAAGTTGAATAAATCACATAGGAGTTGGGATTAAGAAGTTATCCCACTTTCAAAATCAGGTGATTCCAGTTTCCCAGTTTGGGAATTGGACAGCTTCTTCGTCGTTCCAATCAAACCAGGATGAATCACTTTGTAAGAAGCTTGATTTGGATACATAAAATGGTGGAGAATCACCAGGAAGTTGAATAAATCTCATAGGAGTTGAGATGAAGAAGTTATCCCACTTTCTAATCAGGTGATTCCAGTTTCTCAGTTTGGGAATAGAACAGCTTCTTCGTCGTTCCAATCAAACCAGGATGAATCACTTTGTAAGAAGCTTGATTTGGATACATAAAGTGTTGGAGAAACACCAGGAAGTTGAATAAATCTCATAGGAGTTGGGATGAAGAAGTTATCCCACTTTCAAATCAGGTGATTCCAGTTTCCCAGTTTGGGAATAGGACAGCTTCTTCGTCAATCCAATCAAACCGGGATGAATCACTTTGTAAGAAGCTTGATTTGGATACATAAAATGGTGGGGAAACACCAGGAAGTTGAATAAATCTCATAGGAGTTGGGATGAAGAAGTTATCCCACTTTCTAATCAGGTGATTCCAGTTTCCCAGTTTGGGAATAGGACAGCTTCTTCGTCAATCCAATCAAACCAGGATGAATCACTTTGTAAGAAGCTTGATTTTGATACATAAAATGGTGGGGAAACACCAGGAAGTTGAATAAATCTCATAGGAGTTGGGATGAAGAAGTTATCCCACTTTCAAATCAGGTGATTCCAGGATCCCAGTTTGGGAATAGGACAGCTTCTTCGTCAATCCAATCAAACCAGGATGAATCACTTTGTAAGAAGCTTGATTTTGATACATAAAATGGTGGGAAATAACCAGGAAGTTGAATAAATCTCATAGGAGTTGGGATGAAGAAGTTATCCCACTTTCAAATAATGTGATTCCAGTTTCCCAGTTTGGGAATAGGACAGCTTCTTCGTCAATCCAATCAAACCAGGATGAATCACTTTGTAAGAAGCTTGATTTGGATACATAAAATGGTGGGGAAACACCAGGAAGTTGAATAAATCTCATAGGAGTTGGGATGAAGAAGTTATCCCACTTTCTAATCAGGTGATTCCAGTTTCCCAGTTTGGGAATAGGGCAGGTTCTTCGTCGTTCCAATCAAACCAGGATGAATCACTTTGTAAGAAGCTTGATTTTGATACATAAAATGGTGGAGAAACACCAGGAAGTAGAATAAATCTCATAGGGGTTGGGATGAAGAAGTTATCCCACTTTTAATGAGATCCTAGGACTCTTCTCTGGATGGTTTGGATAGATCCTTGCATAAACGAATCAAAGACTCAAGTTTATCAAGGCTGTGGATCGAATGGTGACACAAGAGGCTGCGGAAAGGCTCCTTGATACTCCTAGGCTTAGATCGGATATGACACACCTTTCTAAAGCCCTTGGGCGTTGGATATTACACACCAACAGACTGGATACTACACACCAGACACTCTCTTAACTCGTGAAAGCAAGGGAGAAGAAAACACAAAGGTTTAAGTGAAAGAAAACTTGATAGATGCTAGGGTTGCCGACTTACACATATATATAGTGAAAGGCTTGGAACAGGCTCCAAGCATTTCGAAATTAAAGGAACAGGCTCCTCCAATTAATGTAGAAACAAAGACATAACTTAGATAGAGTTTTCGAAAATGAAAGACATAAATACTTAGAAATAAAAGATAGCATAAGGTTCTTCATGTGGTTTAGTCCGAGAGTATCAACTAGGTGATAAGATAGCAAGACTATGGCCTCGTTAAAAACCTATCATTGCAAAATCCAATGGGACAAAAACAATGATAGGAAAAGAGCACACATAGCTTGCTAGCCTAGATGATACTCAACTTGATGGTAAGATGGCTTGAATGGTGATAAGCGTATCTTGAAGTATCAAGCTTCCTCCAAGACATTCTTCTTGCTCCAAGGACTTCCTGATTAGTCCTCCAATAGCTTCTTTGAGTTTCCTAGCTCTGGCTCGAGTTATGGGACCTTTAGGAATGGTTAAGACCTCATCTTCTTCAGCTGGTTCATCTCTAAACTCTCCATCTCTATCTCCATCAGCTGGCTGGTCCATGATCATATCATCCCCTCCCTCTTGAAAAGGATTTGACCTCAAATCAGGTTCATCTGCAATAAAAGGGATCAAGTCAGTAACATTGAAGCTATTACTCACATCATACTTACCTTGGAGATCAATCTTGTAGGCATTATTGCTGATCTTCTTTGTGATCTCAAAAGGTCCATCAATTCTCGGCATAAGCTTTGACTTCCTCTCATTAGGAAACCTCTCTTTTCTCAAATGAACCCAAACTTGGTCACCCTCCTTAAAGACCATCTCACGCCTTCCTTTGTTGGCATGCTTGACATACTGCTTAGTTTTCTCTTCAATGTCGAGCCTAGCTTGCTCGTGGAGTTGTTTCACCATCTCTGCCTTCTTTTTGCCATCCAAACTGACCCTTTCACACTCAGGTAAAGGAATTAAATCCAAAGGAGAGGTGGGGTTGAACCCATAAACAATTTCAAAGGGTGAAAACTTGGAAGCAGAATGCACAGCATGATTATATGCAAATTCACAATGTGGTAGATAGTCTTCCCAAGATTTCAGATTCTTTTTAATGAATGCACGCAAGAGTGTTCCTAGAGTTCTATTAACTACTTCAGTCTGTCCATCAGTTTGCGGATGACAAGTAGTGGAGAACAACAACTTAGTGCCTAGCTTAGACCAAAGAGTTTTCCAAAAATAACTAAGAAACTTAGTATCTCTATCAGAAACTATGGTCCTAGGCATGCCATGTAAACGCACAATCTCCTTAAAGAACAGATTAGCTACATGTAATGCATCATCAGTTTTGTGACATGCTATAAAATGTGCCATTTTTGAGAACCTGTCAACAACAACAAAGATGGAATCCTTCCCAGTTCTAGTTCTAGGCAATCCAACAATGAAATCCATAGATATGTCATTCCAAGGATGATAAGGAATAGGGAGAGGAGTATACAAACCGTGAGACTGAACTTTAGACTTAGCTTGCTTGCAAGTTGCGCATCTCTCACATAGTTTCTCCACATCACTTTTCATCCGAGGGCAAAAGAAATGATCCTGCAAGGTTTTAAGAGTCTTTGCAATACCAAAGTGACCCATGAGACTCCCCCCATGTGATTCCCTAACAAACAAATCTCTCAAAGAGCAATTAGGCACACACAGTCTATTATCATAAAAGAGGAATCCATCATGTCTAAAATAATGTCCAGCAGCAAATTTCTCACAAGAGTTATTAGCTTCTTTAAAATCTGGATCAGATTCATACATATCTTTAATCTGCTCAAAACCTAACAGCTTAGCATCAAGAGTGTTTAAGAGAACATACCTTCGAGATAGTGCATCAGCAACTATATTTTCTTTACCTTGTTTGTACTTGATGACATAAGGAAAGGTTTCTATGAATTCTACCCATCTTGCGTGTCTCTTGCTGAGCTTGTTCTGTCCTTTCAAGTACTTGAGAGACTCATGATCAGTGTGTATCACAAACTCCTTGGGCCACAAGTAATGCTGCCAAGTCTGCAAAGCTCTCACCAAGGCATACAATTCCTTATCATAAGTTGCATAGTTGAGAGTGGCGCCTCCAAGCTTCTCACTGAAATAAGCTATGGGTCTCTTTTCCTGCATCAAAACAGCACCCACTCCAATACCAGAAGCATCACATTCAATCTCAAAGGTTTTATTAAAATCTGGAAGTATAAGAAGAGGGGCGTGAGTAAGCTTCTCTTTAAGGCATTGGAAGGCGTTCTCTTGTGCTTCTCCCCACTTGAATCCGACTTCTTTCTTTATCACTTCAGTCAAGGGAGCTGCTATAGTGCTAAAGTCTTTAACAAACCGCCTGTAGAAACCAGCAAGGCCGTGGAAGCTCCTCACTTCACTTATAGTCTTTGGAATTGGCCATTCTTGAATTGCTCTCACCTTCTCCTGATCCACCTTTACTCCATCTGTACTCACAACAAAGCCTAGGAAGACCAAGTTATCCGTACAAAAAGTGCATTTCTTAAGGTTAGCAAACAGTTTTTCTTTTCTCAACACATCAAGAACAGACTTAAGATGATCTATATGCTCTCCTAGGTTCTTACTGTAAACAAGGATATCATCAAAGTATACTACCACAAACAAACCTATGAAAGATCTAAGCACATGATTCATTAATCTCATAAAAGTGCTAGGAGCATTGGTTAATCCAAAAGGCATGACTAACCACTCATACAACCCATGCTTAGTTTTAAAGGCTGTTTTCCACTCATCTCCCTCTTTCATTCTTATTTGATGATATCCACTCTTCAAATCTATCTTAGAAAAGACACTAGAACCATGCAACTCATCAAGCATATCATCTAATCTAGGAATAGGGTGGCGATACTTCACTGTTATATTGTTGATTGCTCTACAATCAACACACATGCGCCAGCTCCCATCTTTCTTAGGCACAAGGAGCACAGGCACAGCACATGGGCTCATACTCTCACGGATATGGCCTTTCTCCATCAGTTCCTCAACCTGTCTTTTTAGCTCCTTGGTTTCCACAGGATTAGTTCTGTATGCTGGTCTGTTGGGAAGAGTAGCTCCTGGTACAAAATCAATCTGATGCTCAATCCCTCGAATAGGTGGCAAACCTATGGGATTATCTTCTGGAAATACATCCTGGTATTCCTGTAAAAGAGCTGACATCTCACTCGGATACACCGGTGTACAATCAGTTAGAGACAAAAGAGATTCTTTAAAAATAAATAAGAGAACCGATTGATGAGAATAAAGAGATCTTTTGATTTCACTAGCTTTAGCATAGAAGTTGTGTTGCTTATCTGGTTTGAGATCAATCTCTTTCTTTACCAAGACAGTTCGCTTGCCGTTGAACTCAAAAGAATGTTTGTTGGTGAAGCCATCATGGATGACACGCCTATCAAACTGCCAAGGCCTTCCCAGTAGTATGTGGCTGGCTTCCATGGGTATCACATCACAGAGAATGTCATCTTCATACCTCCCAATGGACAAGGGTATAGAAACCTGAGTAGATACCCTCATCTCGCCCTCTTCATTAAGCCACTGCAGCCGGTAAGGTTTAGTATGCTTTTGAGCTTTCAAACCAAGCTTCTTCACCATTGTTTCGCTAGCAACATTAACACAGCTTCCACCGTCGATGATTAGGCTGCAGACCTTTCCTTGCACCAGACAACGTGTGTAGAACAAGTTCTCTCTTTGTTCTTGCTCCTCAGTTTTGTTTTGCAAACTGAGAGTTCTTCTTGCAACCAAAAGTCTACCTTGAACTGGTTCCTCCTCATACTCAGCTTCTGATAGTTCTTGATCAGTCCTTAGTTTCTCATCTTCAGATTCAAACTCCCCATTCTCCAGAAGAATCATAACTCCCTTGTTAGTACACTCATTAGCATAGTGCCCACGCCCTTGGTACTTAAAACACTTCACATCTCTTGCACGCGAGCTTGTAGCTTCCACTTTACCCTTATCTTTGTTGTAGATGCTACTAGACTTGGATTCTTCTTTTGGCTGTGGCTTGCTCTCCTTTTGATAGCTCGGTTTATCTTCCTTAGAGGTCTGGTATCTACTGGAACCATAGCTGCCACGCGCATAACTTCTTCTCTTAACTTGCTGCTCCACCAAGATAGCTTTGTGTAGCATCTCCTCTATCTCCAAGTAGTGTTGCATCTCCACTCTATCTTGTATCTCACGGTTGAGTCCACCAAGAAATCGTGCCATGGTAGCTTCACTGTCCTCAGATACACAAGCTCTTAGCATAACCAATTCCATCTCTTGAAAGTATTCCTCGACAGACTTTGATCCTTGTGTAAGCAGTCTCAGCTTTTGATGAAGATCACGGTGATAATGACTTGGTACAAACCTCTTGCGCATCACAGCTTTCATCTCTGCCCATGTTTCAATGGGAAATTCACCATTGCGCCTCTTGTTTGTAACCAACTTGATATGATCATGGACCGGCACAAGGATGGAGATAAAGAGTTCAAAGACCAATCAAGGGAAGAAGATGATGCCTTAGTCATTCCACCAGGTCCCATCACTCGCGCCAAAGCTAGAAGACTCAAAGAAGCTGTTGGAAGTCTACTTATGATCTCATGGAAGCAAGAAGACGGTCTTGATGGACGTTTGAACAATCAAGACACTCTTATCACCATTCAAGCAATGGCTTCAAACTGATCATCATCTAAGCAAGTGCTTGTGTGTGCTCTTTTCCTAGCCTTTGGTTTTGTCCCAATGGGTTTTCCAAAGGAAGGTTTTTAATGAGGCCACAAGTTACTTACATAAACCTTAGATGATGTATCACGGTTCCTCCTTAGGTTATTTTTAAACTATGGTTTTTATTTCATGTTTTAAAAACTCTTTTCAAATTTGAATAAGTCTTTAGTCTTTGTTGTAGTTCCAAGGGAGCCTGTTCCCTTTAATGATCTCGAGAATATGGAGCCTGTTCCATACTTCTCTATATAAGTGTGTTTGCGTTCTCTCTTTTAAACACAATCCTTTTTCTACAAATCTATCAGATTTCTTGTTCTCTCTTTACTTCTCATCAAGTCTTGAGTGAATCTCGTTGGTGTGTCATATCCAACAACTAAGGGTGTCTATTTTGGTGTGTAATATCCAAGCTAGTCATCTAGGAGTATCAAGGAGCTATTCCGCAACTCTTTGTGTCACCAAACGATCCATCACCTTGATAAACTTGAGTCTCTGATTCGTTTATACAAGGATCTATCCAATTCAATCCAAAGAAGCATCCTAGGAGTTCATTAAGTGGTATCAGAGCTGCTTTGGATTGGGAAGTTTTCGATTTCTCTTCTGTTTCAAATAAACTTTTCAACTTCTTTGATTACCATTGATAGATCTGCGATCTGTTGTTGTTTCTCGTATCATCTGAGTAGCATATCACCTGATTGCTAATCGTCTGTGTTGAATCCTATTAGATCTAAGTGTTCTTATCATATTTTGAATCAAACTCATCCGATCCGTGTGAAGGAAGTAATCGAATCGCTTGATCTGTCGAATCACTTGCTGAATAACTTGATTTGTGTTGTTTCTGTGATAGATCTGTTCTTATTTGTCTTGAATCTGATCTGCATAAATCCAAAATTGATAGATCTAATCTTAGTCTTGTCGATTTGAATTCTCTAATCCGTGATCTGCAAGTTTTCTATCTTTTGAATCTTTTGAAAGTTGTTTCCGCGTCGACTAATTGTTCTGATTTGATTCTTGTGAACATCTTACTTGTTTGAGTGTTTTCTGAATCAGGTACCATGGTGAGAGAGTCGGAAGATGAAGCAGAACTCGTGAGACAGAACAAGTTATTGAGAGATCAGATGACTGAGCAATTAAACCAAACGATGATCACTACCGTTGCTGATATGATCAAGAGCAGTATGAAGGAACTTCGCGATGAAATAAGGCAAGAGATAAGGCAAGCTACGGGCCAAGGTCATAGCAATGAGTCTAGACGAGAAAGACGTGATGAAACCCCGAGAGAGCATGCTGAATCACAAGAAACAGACCACTACTATGAGCGTAACCGAGCCACGCACAGCAGTTCCTCTTCTAGAGATAGTAGAAGGAGACATAGAAGAGATCATGATGAAAGGAGAACTTACAGAGATGATCTTGCTGGTTTAAAGCTGAAGATACCTCCTTTCCATGGCAAAGTTGATCCGGATGCTTACTTGGAATGGGAAAAGAAGATGGAGTTGGTGTTTAACTGTAAGCACTACACCAATGCCCAAAGGATTCAGATAGCAGCAACTGAGTTCCATGACTATGCGCTGAGTTGGTGGGACCAGCTTGTGACTACCAGGAGACTTAACCAAGAGTATCCCGTTGAAACATGGCACGAGATGAAGGCTCTCATGCGTAAAAGATTTGTGCCAAATCACTATCATCGCGACTTGCACCAGAAGTTAAGAAGACTCACCCAAGGATCTCGATCTGTTGAAGAATACTATCAAGACATGGAGCTGTTGATGCTGAGAGCTCGTGTTTCTGAAGATAAAGAAGCTACTATGGCTAGGTTCTTAGGAGGTCTCAACCGAGAGATACAAGATAATGTTGAGATGCAGCACTATGTGGAGATAGAAGAGATGCTTCACAAAGCTATACTAGTTGAGCAACAAGTTAAGAGGAAGGGCCATTCTCATTCTCGTTACAACACCAGACTTCAGGGAACTAAAGAAGAAAAGTCTAGCTATCAAAAGGAAAGCAAACCGCAACTGAAAGAAGACTCAAAGCCAAATTCCTTTTACAGCAAGGATAAAGGAAAGGCCGAGGTTTCAAGTGCAAGAGCTAGAGATGTTAAGTGCTTTAAGTGTCAGGGTAGAGGCCATTATGCAAATGAGTGCACCAATAAAAGAATCATGATTCTTCTTGAGAATGGAGAGTATGAATCTGAGGATGAGCTTTCAGAGTCTGAGTGTAAGGCGCTTATTGAAGAAGAATATGAAGAAGAACCCGTGAAAGGAAGGCTATTGGTGGCTAGAAGAACTTTGAGTTTGCAAAGTAAAGCTGAAGAGCAAGAACAGAGAGAGAATCTATTCTACACTCGGTGCCTTGTGCAAGGAAAGGTCTGTAGTCTTATCATTGATGGAGGAAGTTGTGTGAATGTAGCTAGTGAAACTATGGTAAAGAAGCTTGGCCTCCAAGTACAGAAACATCCAAAGCCCTACCGGCTTCAATGGTTGAATGAAGAAGGAGAAATGAGGGTTTCTAGTCAGGTTTCGGTTCCCATTGCAATTGGAAGGTATGAGGATGAGGTTCTCTGTGATGTATTGCCTATGGAAGCTGGACATATCCTTCTTGGTCGGCCATGGCAATCAGATAGACGAGTGATACATGATGGCTACACCAACAAGCACACGTTTGAGTTCAAAGGAAAGAAGACTGTGCTGGTTCCTCTAACACCAAAGGAAGTTCATCAAGATCAACTGCAGCTACAAAAGAAGAAAGAAATAGACCTCAAACCTGAATCAAAGAAGCAGCATAGTCTCTATGCCAAATCGGGTGAAATCAAAAGAACTCTCAATGCTCATCAATCTATTCTTTTACTTATCTTTAAAGAGTCTCTTTTGAATGTTACTGACCCAACACCGGTATATCCGAGTGAAATTAAGTGTCTTTTACAGGAATTTGAAGATGTATTTCCTGAAGATAATCCAATTGGTCTTCCACCTCTTAGAGGGATTGAGCATCAGATTGATTTTGTCCCTGGTTCTACACTTCCAAATAGGCCAGCTTATAGGACTAATCCCGTGGAGACTAAAGAACTGCAAAAACAAGTTGAGGAGTTGATGGCAAAGGGGCATATCCGTGAGAGCATGAGCCCATGTGCAGTACCAGTGCTTCTTGTGCCTAAGAAAGATGGAAGCTGGCGCATGTGTGTTGATTGTAGAGCCATCAACAACATCACTGTAAAGTATCGCCATCCTATTCCTAGATTAGATGATATGCTTGATGAATTGCATGGTTCCTGCATATTTTCTAAGATTGATTTGAAAAGTGGATACCATCAGATTAGGATGAAAGAAGGAGATGAATGGAAAACTGCATTCAAAACTAAACATGGTCTTTATGAGTGGTTAGTCATGCCATTTGGATTAACCAATGCACCTAGTACATTCATGAGATTAATGAATCATGTTCTTAGATCATTCATTGGCATATTTGTTGTGGTATACTTTGATGACATCCTTGTATACAGTAAGAGCTTTAATGATCATATAGGACATCTTAGAGCTGTTCTTGATGTGCTTAGAAAGGAATCTCTTTTTGCTAACCTTAAGAAGTGTACTTTTGGAACGGATCACTTGGTTTTTCTAGGCTTTGTTGTGAGTGCAGATGGAGTAAAGGTAGATCAAGAGAAGGTGAAAGCAATACAAGAGTGGCCGATTCCTAAAACCATCAGTGAAGTGCGAAGCTTCCATGGATTAGCTGGCTTCTACCGACGGTTTGTAAAAGATTTTAGCACCATAGCCGCTCCATTGACTGAGGTGATCAAGAAAGAAGTTGGATTCAAATGGGGAGAAGCACAAGAACTTGCCTTTCAATGCCTAAAAGAGAAGCTTACTAATGCCCCTCTTCTTATACTTCCTGATTTCAATAAAACTTTTGAAATTGAATGTGATGCTTCAGGAATTGGAATTGGTGCTGTTCTTATGCAGGAGAAGAGACCCATAGCATATTTCAGTGAGAAACTAGGAGGAGCGACTCTCAACTATGCTACTTATGACAAGGAACTCTACGCTTTGGTGAGGGCTTTGCAGACATGGCAGCATTACCTATGGCCCAAGGAGTTTGTCATTCACACTGATCATGAGTCTCTCAAGTACCTTAAAAGCCAAAACAAACTCAGCAAGAGACACGCAAGGGAATCTCATGGAGGAAGCCTCATGGGACATTTTGGTGTCGCAAAAACTCTCAAGACCTTGCAGGATCACTTCTACTGGCCGCGGATGAAAAGAGATGTGGAAAGACTCTGTGAAAGGTGTGCAACTTGTAAACAAGCTAAGTCCAAAGTCCAAAACCATGGTTTGTACACTCCTTTACCCATCCCTTATCATCCTTGGAATGATATCTCTATGGACTTCATTGTTGGATTGCCTAGAACTCGTACTGGTAAAGATTCAATCTTTGTGGTAGTTGATAGATTTTCTAAGATGGCACACTTCATTGCTTGTCATAAAACTGATGATGCATTGCATGTAGCTAACTTGTTCTTTAAGGAGATTGTGCGTTTACATGGCATGCCTAAGACTATTGTATCTGATAGAGATACTAAGTTTCTAAGCTACTTTTGGAAAACTCTCTGGTCTAAACTAGGCACTAAGCTATTATTTTCTACTACTTGTCACCCACAAACTGATGGTCAGACTGAAGTAGTTAATAGAACTCTTGGTACACTCTTGCGTGCAATTATAAAGAAGAACTTGAAATCATGGGAAGATTGTTTGCCTCATTGTGAATTTGCATATAATCATGCTGTGCATTCTGCTACTAAGTTTTCTCCATTTGAAATTGTTTATGGGTTCAATCCCATCTCTCCTTTGGATCTAATACCTTTACCTGAGTGTGAAAGAGTTAGTCTTGATGGCAAGAAGAAGGCAGAGAAGGTACAACAACTTCATGAACAAGCAAGGCGCAACATAGAAGAGAAGACTAAGCAATATGCCAAACAAGCAAACAAGGGGAGGCGTGAAAGAGTCTTTGAAGTGGGTGATCAAGTCTGGATTCACCTAAGGAAAGAAAGATTTCCTAATGAGAGGAAATCCAAGCTCATGCCAAGGATTGATGGACCATTTGAGATCATAAAGAAAATCGGCAACAATGCTTACAAGCTGGATCTCCAAGGAAGGTATGATGTGAGCAATAGTTTTAATATCACTGACTTGATTCCTTATTTTGCAGATGAGCCAGATTTGAGGACAAATCCTTTTCAAGAGGGAGGGGATGATATGATCATGGACCGGCACAAGGATGGAGATAAAGAGTTCAAAGACCAATCAAGGGAAGAAGATGATGCCTTAGTCATTCCACCAGGTCCCATCACTCGCGCCAAAGCTAGAAGACTCAAAGAAGCTGTTGGAAGTCTACTTATGATCTCATGGAAGCAAGAAGACGGTCTTGATGGACGTTTGAACAATCAAGACACTCTTATCACCATTCAAGCAATGGCTTCAAACTGATCATCATCTAAGCAAGTGCTTGTGTGTGCTCTTTTCCTAGCCTTTGGTTTTGTCCCAATGGGTTTTCCAAAGGAAGGTTTTTAATGAGGCCACAAGTTACTTACATAAACCTTAGATGATGTATCACGGTTCCTCCTTAGGTTATTTTTAAACTATGGTTTTTATTTCATGTTTTAAAAACTCTTTTCAAATTTGAATAAGTCTTTAGTCTTTGTTGTAGTTCCAAGGGAGCCTGTTCCCTTTAATGATCTCGAGAATATGGAGCCTGTTCCATACTTCTCTATATAAGTGTGTTTGCGTTCTCTCTTTTAAACACAATCCTTTTTCTACAAATCTATCAGATTTCTTGTTCTCTCTTTACTTCTCATCAAGTCTTGAGTGAATCTCGTTGGTGTGTCATATCCAACAACTAAGGGTGTCTATTTTGGTGTGTAATATCCAAGCTAGTCATCTAGGAGTATCAAGGAGCTATTCCGCAACTCTTTGTGTCACCAAACGATCCATCACCTTGATAAACTTGAGTCTCTGATTCGTTTATACAAGGATCTATCCAATTCAATCCAAAGAAGCATCCTAGGAGTTCATTAAGATGACTCCAAGAAGTATCATCTGCCTCACCTTGTGACAATCTACCTCAATGTGCTTGGTTCTCTCATGGAAGACTGAGTTGGTGGCAATGTGTATAGCAGCCTGGTTGTCGCAATGCATTGTCATTGGAGTGGATTGAGTAATCTCCAAGTGCTTCAGTATCCCTTTGATCCACACAAGCTCATTAGTCAACTTCAGCATGGCTCGGTATTCAGCTTCAGCACTTGAGCATGAGACTACCTTCTGCTTCTTACTCTTCCAAGTTACCAAGTTCCCTCCAATGAATGTGCAGTAGCCAGTTGTGGACCTTCTATCTGCTCTATCTCCTGCCCAATCCGCATCACAGTAGCCCACAACTTCAGTACTCCCATTACACCCCATCCACACTCCTTGATCCGCTGAGCCATTGAGATACATCAAGATCCGGTTCACCATTCCCCAATGATGTTCTTTTGGAACTTGCATATGCTGGCTTACCTGGTTCACAGCAAAACAAATATCAGGACGTGTGATGGTTAGGTATATAAGCTTACCCACTAGCTTCCTATAAAGCAATCCTGATAATAAAATAAACAGATCAAGTGAGAATAAACACACAAGAACCGAATGATCAAAGATATGAAACGATAAAGAGTAGATCTTATGAACAATCAAAAGAGAAATCGAAACTCCCCTTCCAGAGTGCTCTGATACCACTTAATGAGATCCTAGGACCCTTCTCTGGATGGTTTGGATAGATCCTTGCATAAACGAATCAAAGACTCAAGTTTATCAAGGCTGTGGATCGAATGGTGACACAAGAGGCTGCGGAAAGGCTCCTTGATACTCCTAGGCTTAGATCGGATATGACACACCTTTCTAAAGCCCTTGGGCGTTGGATATTACACACCAACAGACTGGATACTACACACCAGACACTCTCTTAACTCGTGAAAGCAAGGGAGAAGAAAACACAAAGGTTTAAGTGAAAGAAAACTTGATAGATGCTAGGGTTGCCGACTTACACATATATATAGTGAAAGGCTTGGAACAGGCTCCAAGCATTTCGAAATTAAAGGAACAGGCTCCTCCAATTAATGTAGAAACAAAGACATAACTTAGATAGAGTTTTCGAAAATGAAAGACATAAATACTTAGAAATAAAAGATAGCATAAGGTTCTTCATGTGGTTTAGTCCGAGAGTATCAACTAGGTGATAAGATAGCAAGACTATGGCCTCGTTAAAAACCTATCATTGCAAAACCCAATGGGACAAAAACAATGATAGGAAAAGAGCACACATAGCTTGCTAGCCTAGATGATACTCAACTTGATGGTAAGATGGCTTGAATGGTGATAAGCGTATCTTGAAGTATCAAGCTTCCTCCAAGACATTCTACTTGCTCCAAGGACTTCCTGATTAGTCCTCCAATAGCTTCTTTGAGTTTCCTAGCTCTGGCTCGAGTTATGGGACCTTTAGGAATGGTTAAGACCTCATCTTCTTCAGCTGGTTCATCTCTAAACTCTCCATCTCTATCTCCATCAGCTGGCTGGTCCATGATCATATCATCCCCTCCCTCTTGAAAAGGATTTGACCTCAAATCAGGTTCATCTGCAATAAAAGGGATCAAGTCAGTAACATTGAAGCTATTACTCACATCATACTTACCTTGGAGATCAATCTTGTAGGCATTATTGCTGATCTTCTTTGTGATCTCAAAAGGTCCATCAATTCTCGGCATAAGCTTTGACTTCCTCTCATTAGGAAACCTCTCTTTTCTCAAATGAACCCAAACTTGGTGATGAGGACATTCAACCAGAGCCGGAACCAGACTTAACTGAACCTGATATCCAGGACATGATCAGCAACATAACCAAATCAGAGACAGTCCAAGAAGTGCCAGTACCAACCGTATTCAAGGGAGCTATCACTAGACAAAGAGCTAAGGTACTTCAACATAAATTTAATGAGAGCATGATACTTGCTTCTGATCTTGGACAGGTTAAACTGGCTGGTGAACCAAGCTTGAAGCAAGATGAACTAAAGGGTGCAGAACCGGTTAAGGAGAAACAAGCATCAAGTGAGGATATGTGGCCATTCATCCCGGAGCAATGCCACACCAACCTGATGATCATTACCATGGAAGATCAACTTGCCTAGCAAGTCTCTTGGACGAATCTAGCAACTAGGCCAAGCTCTTTGTGTGTGCTCTTTTTCCCTTACTCTTGGTTTTGTCCCAAATGGGTTTTCCAGGGAAGGTTTTTAACGAGGCCACAACTTGCTTCACACTTATCCCAAGTGCCAAGTTCGATCCAAGGCTAAGAAGCCTCGTGACCTTATTTCATGTTTTACATTATAGTTTGTTTCCTTATTTGTACTTTCGTGACCTAAGTGGAGCCTGTTCCCTTAGTCCTATTTATATGTTTTCGCAAGCCCACTTTTGGGGCAGACTTTGAATAATCATAAACTTTTCTTTTAAAGAAAACCCTAGAGCTCTCAAGTTAGAACTCGCCTCCTTCTCTTTGCCTTGTGAGACCAGTACCTCCACGGCCTAGAGGAACCTTGTGTTGTATCACGAGCCTCCCATCTCTCGTGTGGTGCACTTCATCCCATCATACAGTTCCAGTTCAGATCCCTTGGTTGATTAGATCAGTCCATCCGGATCACCCTTGTGTTAGATCGGCTCCTTCTCTCTTGCTTGGGAACGTACAGCCTTTGTTAGCTTAGGCTTGTATCATTTCTGGTATCAGAGCTGAAGTTCCTTCAGCATCAGGTTATATCTATCCTTGTCTCTTTTATTTGCATCCGATTTGTGATCCATTGTTTCTGCTTTCATGAAATCATAAACCAAAAAAAGAGATCGCGTTTCATTGTTGCACTTAGTTGTTTTCTTCACATCTTGCTTGCATCCGATTGTTACATCCTGTCCTGCTTAGTTTAATCTTCATAAAGTCAAAAAAAAAAAATAAAAACGTGTTGCTAGGATTGCATAATTTGGTTTCCAATTGTTTGATCGACAGGTTTATTCGGTTTCCATATTTGCAAAGAGTTTTCAAATTATTTCCTTCCCGGTCGATCACCTTCTCCAAGTCTTTCCAATTCTAATTCTACTACAGCTTTTATTAGTGTCTTTGCCTATTCGAATTTATAAAAAAAAAAAAAAAGGAAATTTGTATCTTTTCTTTCTCGTTTTCTTTCTTATTTACCTATTAAAAAAAAAAAAAAACTAAGGCATCTCTTGCTTATCTTGCAAGGTACAACTCAACCGCATACATGGGAGAAGCGAGTGAGCAAGCTACCATGATGCAAGTCCTCAACGCTTTGAGAGAAGAGATGAGGGTTATGCGGCAAGACCTTGGGGAAAGGATGACTAGAGTTGAGCAAAGACCTCCTCCTTTGCAACCAGTACGGAACGTTGATAGGTTCTTGAATCCAAACAACAGAAGATATGGAGTGCCCGTCCATGACAACCCGGAGACTAGCACCCGGAACCAGCAGACTGATGAAGACACGGGACAGCAGCACGGCCCAATACCAAACCAGAGAGCAGGGTTGCAACCAGATGACTATGGTGAAGAAGAAGAGGAGGAAGGGTTTGCACCTCAACCCAGAGCTCCACGCAGGCAAAACCGGCACCAAGGGTTTGAAGAAGAGGAACTCCTACCTCAACACAGAGCCCCACGCCAACAAAACTATAACCAAGGGCCCGAGCACATCAAGATGAATGCTCCCGGCTATGCGGGAAAGGTTGATCCAGAAGCTTACCTAGACTGGGAGAAAAGGATGGATCACATTTTTGCCTACTATAACCACCCTGGTCCTAAAAGAGTTGCTTTGGCAGTAGCTCAGCTCACGGACAATGCACTTTCCTGGTGGGATAGATTGTGCTCCGATAGGAGAAGGAACGGCCTGAGGCAACTAGACTCTTGGCTAGACATGAAAGATGCGATGAAGCAACGGTTTGTGCCTCAACACTTTCACAGAGACTTGCAAAGGAAGTTGCGGGCACTCAAGCAAGGCAGCAAGTCAGTGGAAGAGTACTATGAAGAGTTTGAGAAACTAAGAAACCGTTTGGACCTTAATGAAGATGAGGAAGCTACCATGGCTCAGTTCCTTGATGGTTTACAGGAGAGGTTAAGCTGCAAGGTGGAGAGACATGTATATGCTGACATGAAGGACCTGTTCCATCTAGCTATCCAAGCTGAACAACACATCAAGAAGAAGAGCTCCAAGGGCAAGTCTCAAGTTTCTTGGAATTCAAGCAATAGCAACTACAACAAGTCGGTGGACAAAGGAAAAGGGGTTGAAGGAGACAGCCGGCCTAAGCCTCGCACCACCGAACCCACGAAGGACAACAAAACCGAGCCAGCCAAAACTACCAACCCCCAACGTGCCAGAGACATCACCTGTTTCAAATGTAGAGGCCGAGGGCACATGGCAAGAGAGTGCCCAAACCAGAGGGTTATGCTGCTCACCGATGATGGCTATGAATCTCGTGATGAAGGAGAAGTACCTGAGATTCAAGAAGAGTATGGAGAAGTTGAATATGCTGATGTGGGAGAGAGCTTGATGATCCGACGTGTGCTTAGCGTCTTAGTTCAACCCGCCGAGACAATCCAAAGAGAAAACATATTCCACAGCCGTTGCACCATAAAAGGCAAGGTATGTAACCTTATTATAGATGGTGGGTCTTGTACCAATGCTGCTAGCGCTTACATGGTAGAAAAACTTGGTTTAGAAAAGACAAAGCATCCGCATCCATATAGGCTAAGGTGGTTAGATGATAAGGTTGAGCTTAAAATTAAGGAACAAGTGAGCATTCCATTTAGCATTGGTAAGTATCAAGATGAAGTAGTTTGTGACGTAGTCCCTATGCAAGCTGGACATGTATTGCTAGGAAGACCATGGCAGTGGGATAGAGAAACTAAGCATGATGGTAGAACTAATATGTATACATTCATGCATGATAAGCGTAAGATAAGCTTAGCGCCTCTCACTCCAACACAAGTTCATGAAATTCATTTGCAAATGGTTAAGGAAAAGGAAAAGTCTGTTAAATCAAACTTTCTTATCCGTTCTAGCTGTGTAAGAAAGGCTGCTACTACCAAACACACAATGCTACTAATGATCTTTAAGGAGCTTTTGAGTGCAGGTTCTGATGAGTTAACTCTTCATCCAGAGATTACTAAGCTTCTTGACATGTTCAAAGATGTGTTTCCAGAGGAGATTCCGCACGGTTTACCCCCACTCCGAGGCATTGAGCACCAGATAGATTTTGTGCCAGGAGCTGCCCTGCCAAACAAACCGGCTTATAGGGTGAACCCGGAAGAGACTAAGGAGTTGGAGAGACAAGTACAGGACCTATTAGACAAAGGATACGTGAGGGAGAGTCTCAGTCCTTGCGCTGTGCCTGTCTTACTTGTACCAAAGAAGGACGGGACATGGAGAATGTGTGTAGACTGCCGAGCCATCAACAACATCACCATCAAGTATAGACACCCCATCCCACGGCTTGATGACATGTTAGATGAGCTAAGCGGAGCCACCATCTTCTCCAAGATTGATCTTAAGAGTGGGTACCATCAGGTAAGAATGAAAGAGGGAGATGAGTGGAAGACAGCTTTTAAAACAAAGCAAGGTCTATATGAATGGTTGGTGATGCCATTTGGACTTAGCAATGCTCCTAGTACTTTCATGCGTCTCATGAACCACATTCTTAGGCCATACATCAGTAAGTTTGTTGTGGTTTATTTTGATGACATTTTAATTTACAGTACTAGTTTACTTGATCATGTGACACATCTTGAGCAAGTACTAGAGACACTTCGACAAGAAGGGCTTTATGCAAACCTCAAGAAGTGCACATTCTGCACTGATAAACTTGTCTTCCTAGGTTTTGTTGTGAGTTCACAGGGCTTACAGGTTGATGAAGAGAAGGTTAAGGCCATTCAAGAGTGGCCGACTCCAACAAACATCAGCCAAGTTAGAAGTTTCCATGGCCTAGCTAGCTTCTACAGGCGGTTTGTCAAGGATTTCAGTAGTATAGCTGCACCCCTTACTGCTGTGGTGAAGAAGAGTATTGGGTTCATTTGGGAAAAAGCTCAACAGGAAGCCTTTCAGACCTTGAAGTATCGCCTGACCCATGCACCAGTACTGGTCTTACCCGACTTCAATAAGACCTTTGAAGTAGAATGTGATGCATCAGGGATTGGGATAGGGGCAGTTCTTATTCAAGAAGGAAAACCCGTGGCTTACTTCAGTGAGAAGCTTGGTGGAGCAGCTCTTAATTATCCGACCTATGATAAAGAGTTGTATGCCTTGGTGAGAGCTTTGGAGACATGGCAGCACTACCTGCTGTCTAAAGAATTCGTGGTACACACTGACCATGAAACCCTTAAACATCTAAGAGGGCAAACCAATCTCAAGAGGAGACATGCTCGCTGGTTAGAGTTTATTGAGACATTTCCCTACATTATCAAGTATAAGAAGGGCAAGGAGAACATTGTAGCAGATGCACTCTCCAGGAGATATGCTTTGATTGCAACCATGGAAGCAAAGGTGTTGGGATTTGAGTTCATCAAAAGTTTGTACGGAGAAGATCCGGATCTTGCTGCTATCTACTCAAGTTGCACCAAAGGACCACAAGGAAAGTTCTACTTGCATGAGGGATTTCTTTTCAAGGGCAGGAGATTATGCATTCCTCAATGCTCCTTGAGAGATCTAATCACTAGAGAGGCTCACGGAGGAGGGCTCATGGGTCACTTTGGAGTAGATAAGACACTTGCTGTGGTCAGGGAACATTTCTATTGGCCGCATCTTAAGAAATCAGTAGAATCTCATTGCGCCAGATGTGTGACTTGCAAGAAGGCTAAGTCTAGAGTCCAGCCTCATGGCCTTTACATGCCACTGCCGATTCCTACAGCTCCTTGGGTAGACATCTCCATGGATTTTGTCCTAGGATTACCAAAAATTCATCACAAGGATTCAATCTTTGTTGTCGTGGACAGATTCTCCAAAATGGCACACTTCATACCTTGTGCCAAGGTGAATGATGCGTCCAAAACTGCTGATCTGTTCTTTAAGGAGGTAGTGCGCTTACATGGGGTGCCAAGGACTATTGTATCTGACCGAGACACCAAGTTCCTCAGCCACTTTTGGAGAACACTATGGAAGAAGTTGGGTACAAAGTTGCTATTCTCTACTACTTGCCATCCCCAAACTGATGGGCAGACTGAAGTTGTCAACAGGACGCTCTCTACGCTGCTTAGGGCAACCATTGGGAAGAACATGAAGAATTGGGTTGATTGTATTCCATTCATCGAATTTGCATACAACCGAGCTCAGCATTCAGCCACTAAGATGTCCCCCTTTGAGGCAGCCTATGGGTTCAACCCGAAAACCCCTTTGGATCTTAAACCATTACCTCCAGCTGAAGTTGTCAGTCTTACCGGGGAAGCTAAAGCTGCTTATGTCAAAGAACTCCATCAGAAGGTTCAAGAGAATTTAGAGAAGAGGACTGAGCAGTACACTAAACATGCCAACAAGGGCCGCAAGGACATTGTATTTGAACCAGGGGAGTGGGTTTGGTTACACATGCGGCAAGAAAGGTTTCCTAACCAGAGAAGTTCCAAGCTGAAGCCAAGAGGGGACGGCCCATTTCAAGTTGTTGAGAGGATCAACAACAATGCCTACCGTCTTGATCTGCCAGGTGAGTTGAATGTGTCTTCTACTTTCAATGTTACTGATCTATCTCCTTGTTTTGCAGATGAACCAGTTTTGAGGTCAAAACCTTTTGAAGAGGGAGGGAATGATGAGGACATTCAACCAGAGCCGGAACCAGACTTAACTGAACCTGATATCCAGGACATGATCAGCAACATAACCAAATCAGAGACAGTCCAAGAAGTGCCAGTACCAACCGTATTCAAGGGAGCTATCACTAGACAAAGAGCTAAGGTACTTCAACATAAATTTAATGAGAGCATGATACTTGCTTCTGATCTTGGACAGGTTAAACTGGCTGGTGAACCAAGCTTGAAGCAAGATGAACTAAAGGGTGCAGAACCGGTTAAGGAGAAACAAGCATCAAGTGAGGATATGTGGCCATTCATCCCGGAGCAATGCCACACCAACCTGATGATCATTACCATGGAAGATCAACTTGCCTAGCAAGTCTCTTGGACGAATCTAGCAACTAGGCCAAGCTCTTTGTGTGTGCTCTTTTTCCCTTACTCTTGGTTTTGTCCCAAATGGGTTTTCCAGGGAAGGTTTTTAACGAGGCCACAACTTGCTTCACACTTATCCCAAGTGCCAAGTTCGATCCAAGGCTAAGAAGCCTCGTGACCTTATTTCATGTTTTACATTATAGTTTGTTTCCTTATTTGTACTTTCGTGACCTAAGTGGAGCCTGTTCCCTTAGTCCTATTTATATGTTTTCGCAAGCCCACTTTTGGGGCAGACTTTGAATAATCATAAACTTTTCTTTTAAAGAAAACCCTAGAGCTCTCAAGTTAGAACTCGCCTCCTTCTCTTTGCCTTGTGAGACCAGTACCTCCACGGCCTAGAGGAACCTTGTGTTGTATCACGAGCCTCCCATCTCTCGTGTGGTGCACTTCATCCCATCATACAGTTCCAGTTCAGATCCCTTGGTTGATTAGATCAGTCCATCCGGATCACCCTTGTGTTAGATCGGCTCCTTCTCTCTTGCTTGGGAACGTACAGCCTTTGTTAGCTTAGGCTTGTATCACTTGGTCACCCTCCTTAAAGACCATCTCACGCCTTCCTTTGTTGGCATGCTTGACATACTGCTTAGTTTTCTCTTCAATGTTGAGCCTAGCTTGCTCGTGGAGTTGTTTCACCATCTCTGCCTTCTTTTTGCCATCCAAACTGACCCTTTCACACTCAGGTAAAGGAATTAAATCCAAAGGAGAGGTGGGGTTGAACCCATAAACAATTTCAAAGGGTGAAAACTTGGAAGCAGAATGCACAGCATGATTATATGCAAATTCACAATGTGGTAGATAGTCTTCCCAAGATTTCAGATTCTTTTAATGAATGCACGCAAGAGTGTTCCTAGAGTTCTATTAACTACTTCAGTCTGTCCATCAGTTTGCGGATGACAAGTAGTGGAGAACAACAACTTAGTGCCTAGCTTAGACCAAAGAGTTTTCCAAAAATAACTAAGAAACTTAGTATCTCTATCAGAAACTATGGTCCTAGGCATGCCATGTAAACGCACAATCTCCTTAAAGAACAGATTAGCTACATGTAATGCATCATCAGTTTTGTGACATGCTATAAAATGTGCCATTTTTGAGAACCTGTCAACAACAACAAAGATGGAATCCTTCCCAGTTCTAGTTCTAGGCAATCCAACAATGAAATCCATAGATATGTCATTCCAAGGATGATAAGGAATAGGGAGAGGAGTATACAAACCGTGAGACTGAACTTTAGACTTAGCTTGCTTGCAAGTTGCGCATCTCTCACATAGTTTCTCCACATCACTTTTCATCCGAGGGCAAAAGAAATGATCCTGCAAGGTTTTAAGAGTCTTTGCAATACCAAAGTGACCCATGAGACTCCCCCCATGTGATTCCCTAACAAACAAATCTCTCAAAGAGCAATTAGGCACACACAGTCTATTATCATAAAAGAGGAATCCATCATGTCTAAAATAATGTCCAGCAGCAAATTTCTCACAAGAGTTATTAGCTTCAGCTGGTTCATCTCTAAACTCTCCATCTCTATCTCCATCAGCTGGCTGGTCCATGATCATATCAGACAGCTTCTTCGTCGTTCCAATCAAACCAGGATGAATCACTTTGTAAGAAGCTTGATTTAGATACATAAAGTGTTGTAGAAACACCAGGAAGTTGAATAAATCTCATAGGAGTTAGGATGAAGAAGTTATCCCACTTTCTAATCAGGTGATTCCAGTTTACCAGTTTGGGAATAGGACAACTTCTTCGTCAATCCAATCAAACCAGGATGAATCACTTTGTAAGAAGCTTGATTTTGATACATAAAATTGTGGGGAAACACCAGGAAGTTGAATAAATCTCATAGGAGTTGGGATGAAGAAGTTATCCCACTTTCTAATCAGGTGATTCCAGTTTCCCAGTTTGGGAATAGGACAGCTTCTTCGTCGTTCCAATCAAACCAGGATGAATCACTTTGTAAGAAGCTTGATTTGGATACATAAAGTGTTGGAGAAACACCATGAAGTTGAATAAATCTCATAGGAGTTGGGATGAAGAAGTTATCCCACTTTCAAATCAGGTGATTCCAGTTTCCCAGTTTGGGAATAGGACAGCTTCTTCGTCAATCCAATCAAACCAGGATGAATCACTTTGTAAGAAGCTTGATTTTGATACATAAAATTGTGGGGAAACACCAGGAAGTTGAATAAATCTCATAGGAGTTGGGATGAAGAAGTTATCCCACTTTCTAATCAGGTGATTCCAGTTTCTCAGTTTGGGAATAGGACAGCTTCTTCGTCGTTCCAATCAAACCAGGATGAATCACTTTGTAAGAAGCTTGATTTGGATACATAAAGTGTTGTAGAAACACCAGGAAGTTGAATAAATCTCATAGGAGTTGGGATGAAAAAGTTATCCCACTTTCTAATCAGGTGATTCCAGTTTACCAGTTTGGGAATAGGACAGCTTCTTCGTCAATCCAATCAAACCAGGATGAATCACTTTGTAAGAAGCTTGATTTTCATACATAAAATGGTGGGGAAACACCAGGAAGTTGAATAAATCTCATAGGAGTTGGGATTAAGAAGTTATCCCACATTCAAATCAGGTGATTCCAGTTTCCCTGTTTGGGAATTGGACAGCTTCTTCGTCGTTCCAATCAAACCAGGATGAATCACTTTGTAAGAAGCTTGATTTGGATACATAAAATGGTTGAGAATCACCAGGAAGTTGAATAAATCTCATAGGAGTTGGGATGAAGAAGTTATCCCACTTTCTAATCAGGTGATTCCAGTTTCCCAGTTTGGGAATAGGACAGCTTCTTCGTCGTTCCAATCAAACCAGGATGAATCACTTTGTAAGAAGCTTGATTTGGATACATAAAGTGTTGGAGAAACACCATGAAGTATAATAAATCTCATAGGAGTTGGGATGAAGAAGTTATCCCACTTTCAAATCAGGTGATTCCAGTTTTCCAGTTTGGGAATATGATAGCTTCTTCGTCAATCCAATCAAACCAGGATGAATCACTTTGTAAGAAGCTTGATTTTGATACATAAAATGGTGGGGAAACACAAGGAAGTTGAATAAATCTCATAGGAGTTGGGATGAAGAAGTTATCCCACTTTCTAATCAGGTGATTCCAGTTTCCCAGTTTGGGAATAAGGCAGGTTCTTCGTCGTTCCAATCAAACCAGGATGAATCACTTTGTAAGAAGCTTGATTTTGATACATAAAATGGTGGGGAAACACCAGGATGTTGAATAAATCTCATAGGGGTTGGGATGAAGAAGTTATCCCACTTTCTAATCAAGTGATTCCAGTTTCCCAGTTTGGGAATAAGACAGCTTCTTCGTCGTTCCAATCAAACCAGGATGAATCACTTTGGAAGAAGCTTGATTTGGATACATAAAGGGTTGGAGAGACACCAGGAAGTTGAATAAATCTAATAGGAGTTGGAATGAAGAAGTTATCCCACTTTCTAATCAGGTGATTCCAGTTTCTCAGTTTGGGAATAGAACGGCTTCTTCGTCGTTCCAATCAAACAAGGATGAATCACTTTGTAAGAAGCTTGATTTGGATACATAAAGTGTTGGAGAAACACCAGGAAGTTGAATAAATCTCATAGGAGTTGGGATGAAGAAGTTATCCCACTTTCTAATCAGGTGATTCCAGTTTACCAGTTTGGGAATAGGACAGCTTCTTCGTCAATCCAATCAAACCAGGATGAATCACTTTGTAAGAAGCTTGATTTTGATACATAAAATTGTGGGGAAACACCAGGAAGTTGAATAAATCTCATAGGAGTTGGGATGAAGAAGTTATCCCACTTTCTAATCAGGTGATTCCAGTTTCCCAGTTTGGGAATAGGACAGCTTCTTCGTCGTTCCAATCAAACCAGGATGAATCACTTTGTAAGAAGCTTGATTTGGATACATAAAGTGTTGGAGAAACACCATGAAGTTGAATAAATCTCATAGGAGTTGGGATGAAGAAGTTATCCCACTTTCAAATCAGGTGATTCCAGTTTCCCAGTTTGGGAATAGGACAACTTCTTCGTCAATCCAATCAAACCAGGATGAATCACTTTGTAAGAAGCTTGATTTTGATACATAAAATGGTGGAGAAACACCAGGATGTTGAATAAATCTCATAGGGGTTGGGATGAAGAAGTTATCCCACTTTTTAATCAAGTGATTCCAGTTTCCCAGTTTGGGAATAGGACAGCTTCTTCGTCGTTCCAATCAAACCAGGATGAATCACTTTGGAAGAAGCTTGATTTGGATACATAAAGGGTTGGAGAAACACCAGGAAGTTGAATAAATCTAATAGGAGTTGGAATGAAGAAGTTATCCCACTTTCTAATCAGGTGATTCTAGTTTCCCAGTTTGGGAATATGACAGCTTCTTCGTCGTTCCAATCAAACCAGGATGAATCACTTTGTAAGAAGCTTGATTTGGATACATAAAGGGTTGGAGAAACACCATGAAGTTGAATAAATCTAATAGGAGTTGGAATGAAGAAGTTATCCCACTTTCTAATCAGGTGATTCCAGTTTCTCAGTTTGGGAATAGAACAGCTTCTTCGTCGTTCCAATCAAACCAGGATGAATCACTTTGTAAGAAGCTTGATTTGGATAAATAAAGTGTTGGAGAAACACCAGGAAGTTGAATAAATCTCATAGGAGTTGGGATGAAGAAGTTATCCCACTTTCAAATCAGGTGATTCCAGTTTCTCAGTTTGGGAATAGGACAGCTTCTTCGTCAATCCAATCAAACCAGGATGAATCACTTTGTAAGAAGCTTGATTTGGATACATAAAATGGTGGAGAAACACCAAGAAGTTGAATAAATCTCATACGAGTTGGGATAAAGAAGTTATCCCACTTTCTAATCAGGTGATTCCAGTTTTCCAGTTTGGGAATAGGACAGCTTCTTCGTCGTTCCAATCAAACCAGGATGAATCACTTTGTAAGAAGCTTGATTTGGATACATAAAGGGTTGGAGAAACATCAGGAAGTTGAATAAATCTAATAGGAGTTGGAATGAAGAAGTTATCCCACTTTCTAATCAGGTGATTTCAGTTTCTCAGTTTGGGAATAGAACAGCTTCTTCGTCGTTCCAATCAAACCTGGATGAATCACTTTGTAAGAAGCTTGATTTGGATACATAAAGTGTTGGCGAAACACCAGGAAGTTGAATAAATCTCATAGGAGTTGGGATGAAGAAGTTATCCCACTTTCAAATCAGGTGATTCCAGTTTCCCAGTTTGGGAATAGGACAGCTTCTTCGTCAATCCAATCAAACCAGGATGAATCACTTTGTAAGAATCTTGATTTTGATACATAAAATTGTGGGGAAACACCAGGAAGTTGAATAAATCTCATAGGAGTTGGGATGAAGAAGTTATCCCACTTTCTAATCAGGTGATTCCAGTTTCTCAGTTTGGGAATAGGACAGCTTCTTCGTCGTTCCAATCAAACCAGGATGAATCACTTTGTAAGAAGCTTGATTTGGATACATAAAGTGTTGTAGAAACACCAGGAAGTTGAATAAATCTCATAGGAGTTGGGATGAAGAAGTTATCCCACTTTCTAATCAGGTGATTCCAGTTTACCAGTTTGGGAATAGGACAGCTTCTTCGTCAATCCAATCAAACCAGGATGAATCACTTTGTAAGAAGCTTGATTTTCATACATAAAATGGTGGGGAAACCCCAGGAAGTTGAATAAATCTCATAGGAGTTGGGATTAAGAAGTTATCCCACTTTCTAATCAGGTGATTCCAGTTTCTCAGTTTGGGAATAGGACAGCTTCTTCGTCGTTCCAATCAAACCAGGATGAATCACTTTGTAAGAAGCTTGATTTGGATACATAAAGTGTTGTAGAAACACCAAGAAGTTGAATAAATCTCATAGGAGTTGGGATGAAGAAGTTATCCCACTTTCTAATCAGGTGATTCCAGTTTACCAGTTTGGGAATAGGACAGCTTCTTCGTCAATCCAATCAAACCAGGATGAATCACTTTGTAATAAGCTTGATTTTCATACATAAAATGGTGGGGAAACACCAGGAAGTTGAATAAATCTCATAGGAGTTGGGATTAAGAAGTTATCCCACATTCAAATCAGGTGATTCCAGTTTCCCTGTTTGGGAATTGGACAGCTTCTTCGTCGTTCCAATCAAACCAGGATGAATCACTTTGTAAGAAGCTTGATTTGGATACATAAAATGGTTGAGAATCACCAGGAAGTTGAATAAATCTCATAGGAGTTGGGATGAAGAAGTTATTGTTGAGATGAGCTGAGGAATATGAGGAGAGTTGTTCAGGGTTGAAGAGGTTGAGATGTTGAGTAGAGGAGAAGGATTGGTCTTAGGGAGAACCGTCCGTACAGGTCCGTACAGGTCCGTACCATGGCCGTACGGCCGTACAGACGGTATCGACCATGCGGTAAAGGAGTGTTACCGAGTGAAGAAGTTACTCGACCAGATCATGTTTTACCTCGACCAAAGAAGGCATATGACCGTTGATGGAAAGAGGAGGAGCGTCTCTACAGGCTGGCACAAGCTGGAAGGATAAGGTTCACTTTTAGAATAGTGACCACGCGTGTGGAGAGGCTCATTGGTCCGGTTCAAAGTAAAGGCTACCTTAGCTTTGACCTCACATGCTTAGTCTCTTCTTAAACCCTAGTATCACACTCCTATATATTGTAAACACTCTCTCATCAATAAGATTAAGCGGATTATCTCACTCTTACTCTAGTCTCTCTCTTGTTCATCATGGATCATACCTAATCTTTCCATTTCGTTCACAATCTCACCTAAACTTCTCTTAATCTCTTACCAAACCTCTCTTAATCTCTCAATACCTTTTCTACTCTCTAAAATCTCATGGTATCAGAGCCAGGTTGGCTTTGGTATTGAGAGACCCTCCTTTCTTTACATTTGCGAGTTTGTTCTTGTGTGATAAAGAAGAGGAGATGGAGACGACCAACTTTAGCAAACTGATAACGGTTCCGGTTGCACTGAAAGGAGGCTCGAACTACTTGATGTGGTCTCAGTTGGTGAGGACAACCATGAGATTTTAGAGATTTAAGAAGGTATTGAGAGATTAAGAAAGATTAAAGAGAAGTTTAGTGAAAGATTTAAACGAGTATCATAGTTTGAGAGTGATTAAGAGACTTTGAGATTTAAACTAGAGAGAGAGTAGAGAAAGAGTGATTCAATCTCGTTAATGATTAATCTGATGAGGTTACAACTTATATAGTATGAGAGCTTAGGGTTTACAAGGTTTAAAGATAAGCTAAAGCATGTGTAGTCAACTAAGAGAGGAGCGCATATCATAAAGCATCCAATGAGCTTCTTCCTGCGTGTGAAGCATCTTGGATCTTTGACTAGGATGCTGACAGTCTGTCACAGCCTGGCACAGCCTGTCAGATGCGCTCCTCAAGCTCTCTCAACGGTCTGATCCAAGTAGAGCATGGTAGAAGGTAAGAATGATCCGTTTACTCCCTCCTTGGTTAAACGGTCATGGTAACTTCTTCTTTACCTTGTACGGTCACATTGTACGGCCTGTCCGTACACTCACATCCCTAACTTCATCCTCAAGCCTCTAACCTTCTCTAGCTTCATATCTCATAGTTGCATCACCTCATTTCAACACTCCCCCTCAAGCTTAACCATGTGGAACAAGTTAAGCTTGGAAGGACCATGAGATCTTCCTCATTAAAAACCTTACCAAAGAAAACCCATTTGGGACAAAACATTGATAAGGGAAAAAGAGTAAAGACCTCATGATCAGGGGACTATTCTATGGGTGAAAGATCAATGAGTCCTAACCTGATGTGTATGGACTCCATTGTCTTTTGTCTTGCTGCCTTGGTGAATACATCCGCTAACTGATCCTCACTCCTTGTATAGCATGGCAAGATTACTCCCAAAACGATCATCTGCCTCACCTTGTGGCAGTCTACTTCAATGGTTCTCTCATGGAACACTGAGTTGGATGCAATGTGTATAGCTGCTTGGTTGTCGCAATGCATAGTCATTGGTGTAGCTTGCTCTATCTCCAAGTGTTTCAAGATCCCTTTGATCCACACGAACTCATTTGTTAGCTTCAGCATTGCCCTATACTCAGCTTCAGCACTTGAACAAGATACAACTTTCTGCTTCTTGCTCTTCCATGTCACAAGATTACCTCCAATGAATGTACAATAGCCGGTAGTTGATCTTCTGTCTGCTCTATCTCCTGCCCAATCAGCATCACAATAGCCCACCACTTCAGTACTCTTGTTGCATCCCATCCAAACTCCAAGGCCTGATGTACCGTTCATATACAAGAGGAGTCTCTCCACCATTCGCCAATGATGCTCCTTTGGGACTTGCATATGCTGCCTCACTTGATTCACAGCAAAGCATATATCCGGACGTGTGATGGTAAGGTAGATGAGCTTCCCTACTAGCTTCCTATATAGCTTTGGATCATGAAAGACCTTGCTATCTTCAATCTCCCCCTCACGTGGAACCTTGTATCCATCTTCAAGAGGCATCCTTGCTGTCTTATCTCCTTGTATACCTGCATCTTTCAAAAGATCAAGCGTATACTTCCTTTGGGAAATGAACAATCCTTCCTTAGATCTACACAACTCAATTCCAAGGAAGTATTTCATTTCTCCTAAGTCTTTAATTTCAAATACAGATTTTAAAAACTCCTTGGTGGCTTTTATCCCAGCCTTATCACTACCTGTTATAATGACATTATCAACATACACAAGTAGACAAATGATACCTGAGGGTGAAGTAAGTGTGAAGAGAGTATGATCCAATTCTGATTTCTTGAATCCACGCCCATTTAAAGTAGTGCTCAGCTTGTTGTACCATGCTCTAGGAGATTGTTTCAACCCATAGATAGCCTTCTTGAGTCTCAACACATTTCCAGGTTTCACAAGATGCCCTAGGCCTGGTGGTGGATGCATATACACTTCATCTTCTAGCTCTCCTTGAAGAAAGGCATTCTTCACATCCATCTGCCAAAGCTCCCACTCAAGATTCACAGCCAGAGATAATACAATTCTTATTGTATGGAGCTTAGCAACCGGAGCAAAGGTGTCAATGTAGTCTTCCCCATATGTTTGAGTGTATCCTCTAGCCACCAGTCTTGTCTTCTTTCTCTCAATAGTCCCATCAGGCTTGTACTTGATAGTGAATATCCACTTGCTAGTTACTGCCTTCTTTCCTTTTGGCAGTTCACTTTCAAACCAAGTATCATTCTTTATCATGGCATTAGCTTCATCACCTACTGATTCCTTCCAGTCTTCATGTAGCATTGCATCTTCATATGATCTAGGCACATAGCTTCCATCTAAGCTGATCATAATTGCGCAATGCTCTTCTGGATAGCACGCAAAGGAGCACACAGCTTGAGAGGGATGCTCCACAGCTTGGGCATTGTAGTACACTCTTGTGTTTACCCAGTTGGAAGCATCTCTCTTTAACCGTGTGCTTCTCCTCAATGGAACTACTACATTCTCTTCCACGGCTTCTTCTGGTATCTGGCTTTCTTCACTAGCTTCCTGACCTCCATGTTGATCACTTCCCCTTGAGTCATCTTCACTTTGAACATGAGAGTCTGCGCTTTGTTGTTGATTTTCGGCTCTTCACTTGTTCCTTGAACTTCAGTATCAGCAGTTTCACTTCCCCCTTCATGTTCTAAGTGAGATGATTCTTCAACTCTAACAGGTGGTGTTTCTTGGCGTTTGTGTTGATCTGGTGACACTCCAATACCAAGTCCTTGCAAAATGTTTCTCAAGCTTGCAGCCCTGTCTGATGGTTGGGATAGATCTTCAAGTTCTTCCCAATTCTTCCCATCATAATATCCCTTATCTTCAAAGAGCTTCACCTCCCTTGATACCAATACTCTTCTGGTATTTGGATCAAAGCATTTGTATCCCTTTTGGAATGTAGAGTATCCAATCATCATAGCCTTGGTACTCTTCTCTTCTAGCTTGTTCCGCATTTCCCCGGGTACTAGCACATAACACACACACCCAAAGATCCTCAAGTGTTCCAGCACTGGCTTACTCTTGTTAAGAACCTCAAAGGGGGACTGATCATTGAGAATCTTGGTTGGTGTCCTGTTGATTAGGTAGCTTGCGGTCATCACTGCATCACTCCAATGCCTCTTAGGCACACTTGTATAGAACATCATTGATCTCGCCACCTCCATGAGGTGTCTATTCTTCCTTTCAGCCACTCCATTTTGCTGGGGTGTATAAGGACAGCTCGTCTGATGAAGTATTCCATGGCTAGCTAGATGTTCTTTGAATGCATGACTTGTATACTCCCCACCATTATCTGACCTGAAAATCTTAATCTTGGCATTATAGTGGTTAGTAACATAGTTTTGAAAGTTTTTAAATGCATCAAAAACTCTATCCTTTGTTTTAATGAGTGTTAACCAGGTGTATTTAGATTTTTCATCAATGAAGGTGACATAATACTTGTAATTATCCCTAGATAAACAAGGTGCAGTCCAAACATCAGAGTGTATTAAGTCAAAACACTTCTCATAAACAGTAACTGATCTTTGAAACACACTCTTACAATGTTTTCCCAAAATACAAGCTTCACAATCATTATTTTTAAACATGACACCTGGTAACATTATGCTTAAGGTCCTAACATGTGGATGTCCTAGCCTAGCATGCCACAAAGCATCCTTACTTAAAGAAACCGAGCTAAACGAAAAACAAGAACTAGAGATAGGAGAGAGATCTTCAAGCATGTAAAGGTCTCCCTTAGTTGCTCCTTGGCCAATCAACTTACTGCTCTTAATATCCTGAAACTTCACATCATTAGGACTAAAAATAACATTGCAATCAAGATCAGTAGTGCATCTCTTGACAGATAACAAGTTTGAAGTAAATTCAGGCATGTAGAATGCATTAGACTCTTTATTAAACAGTTTCAACCTACCAATGCCTCTAATAGGAATTCTATCTCCATTAGCAATCATGACATGACCTTGGGTAGGTTCTATATCCGTAATCAACTTGTTATCACTAATCATGTGATGAGATGCACCAGAATCAATAATCAAAGGTTTATGTATATCCTTAGCTAGATGACTTCTAGGATGATCATTGTTATTTTTTAAGTTCTCAAGTACTCCTAAGAGTTTATTAGCAATGCTATGTTCAGTTTTACCAATCAAGGGACTCTCTAGTATGTCTAGTAACCTATCAGTTCTACGAGACATAGTATGAGCAACAAAAGAATAACCAAGAGTATTGGGTCTTAGTTTGTTACCAGACTCTTTAAGAGCTTTGATGAGTGCATCTATGTCTGACTTCCTGATCACCTCATGCTCTAGGTTCTTTCCTCCTGAGTGGTGAGAAGAGAGAGCTCGCCCTTCACTCTCATTCACTTGTGAGGATGTACCAGCCCCGGATGCACTGCCACTGCTTGTCTCGGTGGACATGTGAGCTCTGGCTTCTCTCTTCTTGTTGAATTTGCTTGGCTTGAGGTGAGGGTGAAGTATCCAGCATTGGCTCTTCTTATGGCCTGGTTTCTTGCAATGATCACAGTTCCCTTCAAAGCGGTCACCATACTTCCTTCCATCATTCTTGTAACCCGCCTTGTTTGCTTGCACATCCTCAGCCTGATGAGCCATAGGTAGCTCCCCCTTTCCTCCAAACAAGCCTAGAGAGCCTTCCTCCTTCTGCAGTTGAGAGCACACCTCCTCCATTGTTGGTAGGCTTGGCGATCTCAGCATGTGCTTTATGACATCCTGGTAGCACACGTCTAAGGTCATCAACAACCCAAACACTTGATCCTGCTCTCTCCTCTCCATGATGATCTCTTGATCATTGGTGCTTGGGCGCAGGTTATCCAGCTCAGACCAAAGAGCTCTGAACTTCCCAGTGTGTTTAGTAAGCTCCACACCACCTTGCATCAAGGAGGTGATGGCTTTCTTCAACTCAAACACACGGTTAAGGTTTGAGACATCTCCAAATGTCTTCTGGAGCGTCTCCCATAGGTGCTTAGGTGTCTCACAGAAGATGTAGGCTTCAAGCAAAGGGACTTCAATAGAACTGTGTAGTACGGACAGCACCATCAGATCTTCTTGAACCCATTTCTTCTTCACTTCAGCTTCAGTGAGTACTTTTCCACCCTCAGCTTCCTCATTCCCTTTGGCCACTGGCTCTGGACCATCATCCGTGATGTGGTTCCACAACCCTAGCCTCCCAATAGCAGTCTTCACCAGCCGAGACCACAACAAGTAGTTTCCTACACCTTTTAAGGCAACCGGAACCGTAACAAGCTTACTGTAGTTTCCTTCCATCTTCCCTTTGCCTCTAGTTACTTCTAGTCTTCAATCTTGTACTTCAGTTGAGCTTCTACCACACCAGATCTTCAAGAACACACGGGACCAAAGAACCAAGGGTAAGACACTTCAACACACTGACAAGACTTCCCGGAAGTATCAAGAACAAACGCAAGAACACAAAGAAGGAATGAGTAAGAATCACACAAAGGAACTAAGATCTCTCAATACCAAAGCCAACCTGGCTCTGATACCATGAGATTTTAGAGATTTAAGAAGGTATTGAGAGATTAAGAAAGATTAAAGAGAAGTTTAGTGAAAGATTTAAACGAGTATCATAGTTTGAGAGTGATTAAGAGACTTTGAGATTTAAACTAGAGAGAGAGTAGAGAAAGAGTGATTCAATCTCGTTAATGATTAATCTGATGAGGTTACAACTTATATAGTATGAGAGCTTAGGGTTTACAAGGTTTAAAGATAAGCTAAAGCATGTGTAGTCAACTAAGAGAGGAGCGCATATCATAAAGCATCCAATGAGCTTCTTCTTGCGTGTGAAGCATCTTGGATCTTTGACTAGGATTCTGACAGTCTGTCACAGCCTGGCACAGCCTGTAAGATGCGCTCCTCAAGCTCTCTCAACGGTCTGATCCAAGTAGAGCATGGTAGAAGGTAAGAATGATCCGTTTACTCCCTCCTTGGTTAAACGGTCATGGTAACTTCTTCTTTACCTTGTACGGTCACATTGTACGGCCTGTCTATACACTCACATCCCTAACTTCATCCTCAAGCCTCTAACCTTCTCTAGCTTCATATCTCATAGTTGCATCACCTCATTTCAACAAACCATTGGAAGGCTAGGGCTGTGGAACCACATCACAGATGATGGTCCGGAGCCAGTGGCCAAAGAAGATGAAGAAGAAGGCGACGGGAAGACTCTTGCGGTAGCTGAAGCAAAGAGATGGGTCCAAGAGGATTTGATGGTGCTGTCCTGTGCTCCATGCCTCTCTGGAGCTCCCCATCCTTGAAGCTTACGTGCACTTTGAGACTCGTAAGCGTCTTTGGGACATGCTCCATAAGAGGTATGGAAACAAGTCCAACATAAGTCGTGTGTTTGATCTGAAGCAAACCATCAGCACCTTGAAGCAAGATGGAGAAGATCTCACCAAGCACATGGGGAAGTTTGGAGCTTTGTGGTCCGAACTTGAGAGTCTTAGACCCAACACAACTGATGAAGAATCGCTCATTGAGAGGAGAGAGCAAGATCAGGTGTTTGGGCTGCTAATGACTCTAGATGAAAGCTACCAGGATGTGATTAAACATATCCTGAGATCACCTACTCTCCCATCCATGGAGGAGGTATGCGCACAACTTCAGAAGGAGGAAGGCTCTCTTGGGTTGTTTGGAGGCAAGAAGGGAATGTCCACGGCTCATAAAGCGGAAGAGGCGCAAGCAAACAAGGCAGCGTACCGTGGAGATGGAAGGAAGTATGAGAAGTATGAGGGAAGCTGTGAGCATTGCAAGCGGCAGGGGCATAAGAAGAGCCAGTGCTGGATTCTACATCCACACCTCAGGCCGAGCAAGTTCAACAAGGATAGAGAAGCTAAGGCTCACCTTTCTGCTGAAGCAAATGGTGCTGGCTCATCAGGGGCTAGTCCAAATGTCAAGGCGGGTGAAAGTGAAGGCAGAGCTCTAACTTCTCAGGAGGTGATCACCAAGGCTGACTTTGAGGCATTCATCCGAGCTCTCAAGGAGTCTGGTAAAATGCTAGGCCACACTCTTGGATACTCATACTCTGCTCATACATTACCTAGTATCTCTGATAAGCTGTTAGACATTTTTAAAACCTCATGTACTGCTACTGCTCATACTAGCATAACTGATAGATTATTAGGAGTGGTTAAGAGTCTGAAAGCTGAAAATGAAACATCTAGAATCAATACTACTAGGAACTTGCATAAACCATTGATAATTGATTCTGGTGCATCTCATCACATGATTAGTGATAACAATCTGATAAAAGATATAGAACCTGCACATGGTCATGTCATGATTGCAAATGGCGATAGGATTCCCATTAGAGGCATTGGTAAACTGAACTTGTTTAATAAGGATTCAAAAGCATTTTTTATGCCTGATTTTACCTCTAATCTCTTATCAGTTAAGAAATGCACTACTGATCTTCAATGCAATGTTATCTTCAGTCCTAATGATGTTAAGTTTCAGGATATTAAGAGCAGTAAGTTGATTGGGCAAGGAGCAGCCAAGGGGGATCTTTACATGATTGAAGACCTTGCACCTATTTCTAGTTCTTGTTTCTCGTTTAGTTCTGTTTCTTCCTTAAGTACTGATGCTCTGTGGCATGCTAGACTAGGCCATCCACATGTTAGGGCTTTAAGCATTATGTTACCAGGTGTCATGTTTAAAAATAATGATTGTGAGGCTTGTATTTTGGGTAAACACTGTAAGACTGTTTTTCAAAGATCATCTACTCTTTATGCAAACTGCTTTGATTTAATTCACTCTGATGTTTGGACTGCACCTTGCTTATCTAGGGATGATTACAAGTATTACGTCACATTCATTGATGAAAAATCCAAATACACCTGGTTAACATTGATTAAAACTAAAGATAGGGTCCTTGATGCATTTAAAAAATTTCAAGCCTATGTGACTAACCAATATCATGCCAAGATTAAGATTTTCAGGTCTGATAATGGTGGGGAGTATACTGGGCATGCATTTCGTGATCACCTTGCTCAACATGGGATTCTTCACCAGACTAGCTGTCCATACACTCCACAGCAGAATGGAGTTGCTGAAAGGAAGAACAGACATCTCATGGAGGTGTCCCGGTCCATGATGTTCCACAAAGGGGTTCCCAAGAGGTATTGGAGTGATGCTGTGATGACTGCGTGCTATCTGATCAACAGGATACCAACCAGGATCTTAGCAGATCAATCTCCATTTGAAGTACTTAACAAGAGCAGGCCAGTCTTGGATCACCTAAGGACTTTTGGATGCGTGTGTTATGTTCTTGTCCCGGGTGAGCAGAGAAACAAACTAGAAGCAAAGAGCACCAAGGCTATGATGATTGGGTATTCCACTTCACAGAAGGGATACAAATGCTATGATCCTACAGCTAGGAGAGTCCTAGTGTCAAGGGATGTCAGATTCATAGAAGACAAAGGATACTATGATGAGCAGACATGGGAAGACTTGGAGGATCTTTCCCAGCCATCAGAAAGAGCTGCTTGCTTGAGAAACATTCTAGAGGGACTCGGCATTGGAGTGTCCCAGGATCAGAGTAGGCGTCCAGAACCTACTCCAGCTGCAGCAGAAGAACCATCCCACTTTGCACATGAGGGGGGAAGTGAATCAGTATCTGAACTAGAGGACCAAGGCTTAGAAGAGGCCGGTGAGCTAGGAAACAGAGGAACTGATTCTCCTGTCCAAAGTGGAGAAGGATCAGCAAGGGAAGAAGTGAATGAAAGTCAGAATGAAGAAGATCAGAGACAAGGAGAAGCTAGAGCTGAAGCTGAAGAACAGACTGAAGCAGTGACTCCACAAGTAGAAGTTCCTCCATTGAGAAGAAGTACACGGGTGAGAAAGGATCCTTCAAGTTGGATCAACACACGAGTATACTATAATGCTCAAGCTGTTGAACACCCTTCTCAAGCCATGTGCTCATTTGCTGAGTACCCTGAAGAATACTGTGCATTTATGGTAAGCTTGGATGAGAGTTATGTTCCAAGAAGCTATGAAGAGGCTATGTTGATTCAGGAATGGAGGGATTCAGTCAATGATGAAGCAGATGCCATGATCAAGAATGATACATGGTATGAGAGTGAACTACCTAAAGGGAAGAGAGCTGTGTCATGCAAGTGGATCTTCACTATTAAGTATCTGCCCAATGGGAAGATAGACAGGCGCAAGACAAGGCTGGTGGCAAGAGGTTTTACTCAAACCTATGGAGAAGACTACATTGATACCTTTGCTCCAGTGGCAAAGCTCCACACCATTCGAATAGTCCTATCAGTGGCTACTAACCTTGGGTGGGATCTTTGGCAAATGGATGTGAAGAATGCATTTCTCCAAGGAGAGTTAGAAGATGAAGTGTACATGCTACCACCTCCGGGCCTAGAAGGGATGGTGAAACCAGGGAATGTGCTGAGATTGAAGAAGGCCATCTATGGATTAAAGCAATCACCAAGGGCATGGTATCACAAGCTGAGCACAACACTGAATGGAAGAGGTTTCAGGAAATCAGAGCTTGATCACACTCTCTTCACTCTTACTACACCTGCAGGCATTATTGTACTTCTTGTATATGTGGATGACATAGTTATCACAGGCAGTGATAAGGTGGGAATCAAGGAGACCAAGGAGTTTCTGAAATCTGTGTTTGACATCAAGGACTTGGGAGAAATGAAGTACTTCCTTGGAATTGAGCTGTGCAGATCAGAAGAGGGGTTGTTCATCTCACAAAGGAAGTATGTCCTGGATCTGTTGAAGGATGCTGGTGCGTATGGAGGAAAGACAGCCAAGATGCCCATGGAGGATGGGTATAAAGCTCCACGTGAGGGGGAGCTAGAAGATAGTAAGGCATTTCATGATCTAAAGCTATACAGGAAACTTGTGGGGAAGCTGATCTATCTAACCATCACTAGGCCAGATATCTGCTTTGCTGTGAACCAAGTGAGTCAGCATATGCAAGCTCCAAGAGAGTATCACTGGCGCATGGTAGAAAGAGTTCTCATGTATCTGAATGGAACTCAAGGGCTTGGTATATGGATGGGTTGTAACGGGAGCACTGAAGCAGTGGGATATTGTGATGCAGATTGGGCTGGAGACAGAACAGATAGAAGATCTACAACCGGCTATTGCACATTTATTGGTGGAAACATGGTTACTTGGAAGAGTAAGAAGCAGAAGGTGGTGTCATGCTCTAGTGCCGAGGCTGAGTATAGAGCAATGCTAAAGCTTACAAATGAGTTGGTATGGATTAAAGGAATACTGAAGCACTTGGAGATTGAGCAAGCAACACCAATGACCATGCATTGTGACAATCAAGCAGCCATTCGCATAGCCACAAACTCGGTGTTCCATGAAAGAACCAAGCATATTGAAGTGAACTGTCATAAAGTGAGGCAGATGATAGTCTTGGGAGTGATACTGCCGTGCTACACAAGGAGTGAGGATCAGTTGGCAGATGTATTCACTAAGGCGGCTAGGCAGAAGACAATGGAGTCAATTCACATAAGGTTGGGACTCCTTGATCTTTCGCCTAAAGGCTGATCTATACACTCTCCTGATCATGAGGTCCTTACTCTTTTTCCCTCATCAGAGTTTTGTCCCAATGGGTTTTCTTTGATGAGGTTTTTAATGAGGGGGAGCTCATGATCATTCCAAGTTTGACTTGTTCCACATGGTCAAGCTTGAGGGGGAGTGTTGAGTGAGATTTTAGAGATTTAAGAAGGTATTGAGAGATTAAGAAAGATTAAAGAGAAGTTTAGTGAAAGATTTAAACAAGAATCATGGTTTGAGAGTGATTAAGAGACTTTGAGATTTAAACTAGAGAGAGAGTAGAGAGAGAGTGATTCAATCTCGTTAATCATTAATCTGATGAGGTTACAACTTATATAGTATGAGAGCTTAGGGTTTACAAGGTTTAAAGATAAGCTAAAGCATGTGAAGTCAACCAGGAGAGGAGCGCATATCATAAAGCATCCAATGAGCTTCTTCCCGCGTGTGAAGCATCTTGGATCTTTGACTAGGATGCTGACAGTCTGTCACAGCCTGGCACAGCCTGTCAGATGCGCTCCTCAAGCTCTCTCAACGGTCTGATCCAAGTAGAGCATGGTAGAAGGTAAGAATGATCCGTTTACTCCCCTCTTGGTTAAACGGTCATGGTAACTTCTTCTTTACCTTGTACGGCCACCTTGTACGGCCTGTCCGTACACTCACATCCCTAACTTCATCCTCAAGCCTCTAACCTTCTCTAGCTTCATATCACATAGTTGCATCACCTCATTTCAACACTCCCCCTCAAGCTTAACCATGTGGAACAAGTTAAGCTTGGAAGGACCATGAGATCTTCCTCATTAAAAACCTTACCAAAGAAAACCCATTTGGGACAAAACTTTGATAAGGGAAAAAGAGTAAAGACCTCATGATCAGGGGACTATTCTATGGGTGTAAGATCAATGAGTCCTAACCTGATGTGTATGGACTCCATTGTCTTTTGTCTTGCTGCCTTGGTGAATACATCCGCTAACTGATCCTCACTCCTTGTATAGCATGGCAAGATTGTGGGAACCGAAATTCGCACTGTCGATTTCCGTTTAAATAAGGAAACTAGGAAAACCCTAATTTCCCAGAGGTCCCGGATCTCTGCGAGAGCCAACGACAAGTGACCAAATATATGTGGAAATCGTGAAAAGATAACAAACGAGTTTAGAGAAAACAGTAGATCTTATTTCGAATCTGCGTAAGAGCGTTGCAATCATTACAAGAGATCATAAAAGCTTTGGCCGCAAAGGCTATCAGCGAGTTACCTAGTTCTAGCAGCCTAAAAGCTCAAACCTAGTTGAGTCGCAGCTCGATAACAAAAGACGAAAAAGATATATAAAAGGTTTTTGATTGATTTCGGACTGAACCTTGTTAAAGGCTGCCTACGTACCCCTTTCGAGGATCAAGCCGAACGTAGTTCAATTGATAGAGCTGGACAAGAGATCGAACTGCCTGGACGAGTTCGTCTAGTAATTGAGTGCCAGTCATAGAAACCGAACTTGTCGAGAATAAAGCCTAAAGTTTCTAACTGCAGAGAATTCCGAGTCTAAAAAGCTCTCCCTCTTGCTCCTCGCCTAGGACTCCTTATATACTAGCTCCAAGGTCGGTTTACGCTTTTACTCTTCTGCCCTTAAGCCGTCATAGCATAAAAATGGAGATATTCCATTTTTCCCGATCTTCACAATTATCTTCAAAACTTCCGTATTTATCCGCGGAAACTTGACATTTATCCTTCCTTGTAGACCAAGCGTAAACCAGGCTGTGGTTTACGGGCTTTTGATTAGGAAAATCGTAGGATGGGCCTCGAGTCGTGTTTTAGGTCCCTTTGGGCCGTCTTCCGACTCGACACGTTTACTACGAGTTTTCCGCGGTTTCTAATCCGCGAAGTTTTATCGATGAATTAGAATGGCGGGAAACATGGACTGAGCTTGCTACGGTCTTCGGGAGATAGCATTCGAAGGTTTTGACGAGAATGCAAGAACTGGTGTCGTATTGACGTTCGGAAAGGTTCAATCGCTACACAGCGACCGAACTTTGGCTCGAGCCCGGTCGCTTCGTAGCGACCGAGCGGGACGAGCGCTCGGTCGCTACGTAGCGACCGAGCTTGGCTGAGCTCGGTCGCTACGTAGCGACCGAGCGGGATGATCGCTCGGTCGCTACGTAGCGACCGAGCTTTGGCTCGAGCTCGGTCGCTACGTAGCGACCGAGCGGGACGAGCGCTCGGTCGCTACGTAGCGACCGAGCTTGGCTGAGCTAGGTCGCTACGTAGCGACCGAGCGGGACGATCGCTCGGTCGCTACGTAGCGACCGAGCTTTGGCTCGAGCTCGGTCGCTACGTAGCGACCGAGCGGGACGAGCGCTCGGTCGCTACGTAGCGACCGAGCTTGGCTGAGCTCGGTCGCTACGTAGCGACCGAGCGGGACGATCGCTCGGTCGCTACGTAGCGACCGAGCTTTGGCTCGAGCTCGGTCGCTACGTAGCGACCGAGTGGGACGATCGCTCGGTCGCTACGTAGCGACCGAGCTTTGGCTCGAGCTCGGTCGCTACGTAGCGACCGAGCGGGACGATCGCTCGGTCGCTACGTAGCGACCGAGCTTTGGCTCGAGCTCGGTCGCTACGTAGCGACCGAGCGGGACGATCGCTCGGTCGCTACGTAGCGACCGAGCTTGGCTCGAGCTCGGTCGCTACGTAGCGACCGAGCTGTGTGCATGCTTGGTTGCCGCGTATCGATCGAGCTTGGCTTGTCCGCGGTCTGATTTCCATACTCGAGCTTGTCCGCGGCCGATTTGGATACATGTCCGTTGCCTTCGGACAATCGGTATTTAGTGGTTCGATTGAGATTTGGACGATATTTTACTGCAAGGCTCTTCGTAAAGATTTCTTTACGAAGATTACTTTTCGTAAAAACGGTTATGCTGATTTTTACGGACTTTCAGACATTGATTCCGTCGTGACCGATTTTGACCCCAACAGTTAGCCCCCCAGCTCGTTAGAATCATGAGCTTCTATCGTGAGGTTCTAGCGAGTGGCTTGGCAAGTTAGGCAAGGTAGGTGAGTTAGGCGGAATTAATGGTTGAAAAGGTCTGTGGTAAGTGATCTTCTCGCTCTCCTAAAAGTAGAAAACGCGATAAGATTGGGGCTGCGCCTTATGACGGCTGCCTACGTACCCTTGTTGAAGGGATCAAGCCTTTCGTAGTTCATCTTGGAGTTAAGGTTCTTATGACTAGTTTTCCAGTAGGACCTTTATGGTCTAGTTTTTATGTAGCGGTTATAAGGCGTGTTGCTGCCGATGGCATTTTGTATGGGTGTAGAGGGAAGACTACGAGTTGTCGTCTCGTAATCTAACTCTGTGTGAATTGCCATATCCATAATCTGTTTCGAGAGTTTTCCGCAGTGTGTAAACTTGCGGGATTTTCTGAAGACGTTCGAATATTGGCAAAGAGACAAATTTTGGGATCTCGTATCAGGGTGTTTGATACTATGCCTAGAGATGTTAGAGACCAGTGCGCTGGGTTTAGGGCAAGACCTAGGTTTACTCCTGGTTTTAGAGGGTGCGATGACTAATTCGACTTACGTATCCCGTTTCAGTTTCATCCTGATTCCATACCGATTTAAAGTCCGCGATAGGTTCTCGGCTTATACGACTTGTATGGTTGGAATCGAGCATCTCTCCGGAGACCGGAAGTGCTGGACCAAAATTTCGGATTTCTTTTATAGCGCTATTATCCTTGTGTCGGATGTAAGAGAGTCATCTTCTACGAGATGGCTAAGTCTGTTTAGGACGTTAAGAGTTTGTTGTGATCAGCAACAAACTTAATGGTAAAAATTACTATTTTGAGTCTTCGCGAAGAATATGTTTTGAGAAGATGTTAGTGCGTATGACTGTCTGGTCTTCCATGAAGGTGTTTTTATCGAGGAAGGAAATTTCGTCGAAGAACTAATCTTCAGGCGTCCGCGACGTCTCGCGATGCTGAAGATTTGTTATTCTTTCGTATGCCACGTTTCGTGCTTGAAATGTTCGCGGGCTTTGAAGATATTTCGCGATGTTGCGAGGGTTTAGTATTAGCCCTGTGTTTGAGAAACATTCTGGTTTGACTAAGAATGTTCGCAGCCAAAAATTGTTGTTCCTGTTCGGATGCTAATAGTTTTGTTTGCGATCGAGGAATTATGACTGAGGTGTCGTGTAAATTTGTCCATGGGAACAAGTGTTTTCCTTCATGGTGCTTTGTGAAGAGTTGGCCTTCCGAGATGTATTTCGTGCATTTTTTTTTTTTTTTTAGGATGTTTCGTATAGCTCTAGAAGCTTTGTTACGAATTTTTCCTTACATGCCGCGTATTGTGGTTAAAACGTTGCGGGCTTAAAGTGAATTGTGGAGCGTATTGAACTTGGTCAATTTTCGAAAAGTTTAGATTTTCCGTTAACCGTTTGGTTGTTAGGACTTAGTTTCGTTATGAAGAATTTATCATATGATTTCCGATTGTGGGCTATACGATAATTTATCATATCATATAACCGATTTTACGAAGGTCGTAAATCAGTGATATGTATACATATGTCAAAGTAGCATTGTTTCTGCGGGTTCTACGAGAAACGTTTCCGCTGTGATTTTGATCTTAGGTGAAGGTTGCTTGGCGTTACCCATGGAGTATTACCGAAGTTTATTTCAATACGATCTAGTCGCGGAACGTTTTTCATAGGTTTTTCGAGAGGATTCTCATGACACATTTGTTTCTTGAAAGAATTGGTCAACCAGAAGTGGATCTAGCTAACCATCGGGAGGAAAGTGCTTCTTTTAATGTGCACGATGCTACATATATTCTCGAGTTTTCTTCGTCGCAAATGTTTTCGATACTTTTCCGTGACTTACTTGGTACAACGGAAACTGAAAGAAATGCTTTGGTGATTGAAGATTTCTCGCCGCTAAGTTTAAAACGAAACTGGCTTTCTGAAGCCGGAAAAGGCTTCAATACTTTGGCTAATCGTCGAGTTTCAGTTTGATATTGGTACAAGTTTTCTGTACGCATGATTGCGACAAGAAATGATGTATAGTTTTTGAGATTATGTTCATGATCGTCTGGATATGTTGCTAGCGTTTAGACGAATATTAAGATTGTCGTTTGCCTATTCTTGACGATTTGCAGAAGTTTTTTGAAGTTTGGGAGTATACGAGTATAGTATACGTACCTACTCCCCATTTTTTTTTTACGAAAGAAAAACGGTTGAACCGATACTTTGAAGGGTTGTGTACGTTTCCTCTCCTGATGTTTGGAATGATCGATAATTCGGGACGATTTATAGACGACGCTTGGACTGTGATTTGGTTGTTTCCACGTTGACGACTTGGGATATGTCGGTTCCGAGAAAATTGCCAGAAACTAATCGGTTTTAAGACGACGTTCATGTCTCTAACTTTTTCTCTCTTTAGGAAGCGAGCTTGATATGCGTGGCGATCATTTCTCGACTTTCGGAGAGTTTAGATCGGTTTGCAAGATTTGAATGAACAATTATGGGACAATATATCGAGACAGGAAAAATCGCTTAAAACTTAGTTCGCTAGACTATCCGCCTAGGTTTTACGTTCCCTAAAGTTCTATGGCAGCCTCAAAGTAATTTCCTACGAAAATTCCAAGTCTGAAAAAATTTCAAGTCGGAAATACCTTAGTTCTCTCGAAGATGCAGTTTTGTCCCTTCTCAGTTTTGCGTGCTCATTTCCGTTTCCTATTCTCGTGTATGTTCGCCATTTCCGATATTGGTGTTTACTCTTTGAAACTTGACATTTATCTTCCGAACTTGACTGTTATCTTCTCCTTAGATAAGACGTCGATTTTTGTAAAAAGGTCCAACGTAATCGTATAGTTAAGGCGGCTAAGGTGTTAAGTTAACCATTGCCGTTTTATACGATTAATCTGAATCCATGCGAGAAAATAGGTCTTTGCGGTTTTTTTTTTTTATATCGTAAAGTCTCAATGGTAACTTCAATCGAGGCGAAACAAGAGACGTTTCGATCGAGATTCGAAAGTGAACGCAAAGATGGAGGTAGGGTGAGCAGAAACAAGCCAAGGAGTTAAGGATGAGGTTTACTTGTTTTTGTCGTAAAATCTCAACGGAAACTCCGATTGAGACGAAACCAAAAGCGTTTCGATGAGAATTCAAAGGAGAACGCAAAGGAGGACCCCTTTGAGGCCTGACAGGTTGCTATAGCGAGTGAGGATGTCATCTCGGTCGCTATAGCGAGTGGAAGGGAGCCGAGACGAGTCCCACTTGTTTTCGTCGTAAAATCTCAACGGAAACTCCGATTGAAACGAAACGAAAAGCATTTTGAAGAGGATTCAAAGGAGAACGCAAAGGAAGAACCCTTTGAGGACTTACAGGTCGCTACGTAGCGACTGACAGTCTGACAGGTCGCTACGTAGCGAATGGAAGCAAGCCAAGAAGCGTCCTACTTGTTTTCGTCGTAAAATCTCAACGGAAACTCCGATTGAGACGAAACAAAAAGCATTTCGAAGAGGATTCAAAGGAGAACGCAAAGGAAGAACCCTTTGAGGACTTACAGGTCGCTACGTAGCGACTGACAGTCTGACAGGTCGCTAAGTAGCGAATGGAAGCAAGCCGAGAAGCGTCCTACTTGTTTTCGTCGTAAAATCTCAACGGAAACTCCGATTGAGACGAAACGAAAAGCGTTTCGACGAGGATTCAAAAGACAACCCAAAGGAGGACCTTTCTGAGGCCTTACAGGTCGCTACGTAGCGACTGACAGTCTGACAGGTCGCTACGTAGCGAGTGGAAGCAAGCCGAGACGAGTCCCACTTGTTTTCGTCGTAAAATCTCAACGGAAACTCCGATTGAGACGAAACGAAAAGCGTTTCGACGAGGATTCAAAAGAGAACCCAAAGGAGGACCTTTCTGAGGCCTTACAGGTCGCTACGTAGCGACTGACAGTCTGACAGGTCGCTACGTAGCGAGTGGAAGCAAGCCGAGAAGAATCCCACTTGTGTTCGTCGTAAAATCTCAACGGAAACTCCGATTGAGACGAAACGAAAAGCGTTTCGACGAGGATTCAAAAGAGAACCCAAAGAAGGACCTTTCTGAGGCCTTACAGGTCGCTACGTAGCGACTGACAGTCTGACAGGTCGCTACGTAGCGAGTGGAAGCAAGCCGAGACGAGTCCCACTTGTTTTCGTCGTAAAATCTCAACGGAAACTCCGATTGAGACGAAACGAAAAGCGTTTCGACGAGGATTCAAAAGAGAACCCAAAGGAGGACCTTTCTGAGGCCTTACAGGTCGCTATGTAGCGAGTGGAGAGTTGGCTTGAGCTCGGTCACTACGTAGCGACCGAGCAGTGTGTGTGCTCGATCGCTACGTAGCGACCGAGCAGCGTGTGCGTGCTCTGTCGCTACGTAGCGACCGAGCAGTGTGCGTGCTCGGTCGCTACGTAGCGACCGAGCAGTGTGCGTGCTCGGTCGCTACGTAGCGACCGAGCAGCGTGTTCGTGCTCGGTCGCTACGTAGCGACCGAGCAGCGTGTTCGTGCTCGGTCGCTACGTAGCGACCGAGCAGCGTGTGTGCTCGGTCGCTACGTAGCGACCGAGCAGTGTGCGTGCTCGGTCGCTACGTAGCGACCGAGCAGCGTGTTCGTGCTCGGTCGCTACGTAGCGACCGAGCAGCGTGTGTGTTCGGTCGCTACGTAGCGACCGAGCAGCGTGTGCGTGCTCGGTCGCTACGTAGCGACCGAGCAGTGTGCGTGCTCGGTCGCTACGTAGCGACCGAGCTGTGTAATCGTTTTGTTGTGTTTCCTTTTTCCGCGATTAACGTAGGGGTTTTTCAGCGGTTTTTTTGGGAGAACAAGTTTTTATCCTTCCGAAATGTTTTCGGAAAACGTGTTTTGGTAAAACCCTTATGCATCGAGATTTGTTTACGGGGTTTTGATAAGATTTATCGTTTCCCTTCTTGTTTACAGGGAGGAATCGCGAGCTTGTTTTAGTGCTCTTCCTGTGGCGGAAGGTCGCGACTAAGTTTTCGATTTTGTTGAAAACTACGGCGTTTGCGTAAGCGTTGGCCATAGGAGCAGTCAGTGCTGCGAGTTTGTCTTTCATATATCCAAACATCGTTTCGATCAAGCGTTTTGTGGCCATGAGTAAGAGTAATCCGTAACCCCCCCTCCTTCTAGCGCCAAACTGTGGGAACCGAAATTCGCACTGTCGATTTCCGTTTAAATAAGGAAACTAGGAAAACCCTAATTTCCCAGAGGTCCCGGATCTCTGCGAGAGCCAACGACAAGTGACCAAATATATGTGGAAATCGTGAAAAGATAACAAACGAGTTTAGAGAAAACAGTAGATCTTATTTCGAGTCCGCGTAAGAGCGTTGCGATCATTACAAGAGATCATAAAAGCTTTGGCCGCAAAGGCTATCAGCGAGTTACCTAGTTCTAGCAGCCTAAAAGCTCAAACCTAGTTGAGTCGCAGCTCGATAACAAAAGACGAAAAAGATATATAAAAGGTTTTTGATTGATTTCGGACTGAACCTTGTTAAAGGCTGCCTACGTACCCCTTTCGAGGATCAAGCCGAACGTAGTTCAATTGATAGAGCTGGACAAGAGATCGAACTGCCTGGGCGAGTTCGTCTAGTAATTGAGTGCCAGTCATAGAAACCGAACTTGTCGAGAATAAGCCTAAAGTTTCTAAGTGCAGAGAATTCCGAATCTAAAAAGCTCTCCCTCTTGCTCCTCGCCTAGGACTCCTTATATACTAGCTCCAAGGTCGGTTTACGCTTTTACTCTTCTGCCCTTAAGCCGTCATAGCATAAAAATGGAGATATTCCATTTTTCCCGATCTTCACAATTATCTTCAAAACTTCCGTATTTATCCGCGGAAACTTGACATTTATCCTTCCTTGTAGACCAAGCGTAAACCAGGCTGTGGTTTACGGGCTTTTGATTAGGAAAATCGTAGGATGGGCCTCGAGTCGTGTTTTAGGTCCCTTTGGGCCGTCTTCCGACTCGACACGTTTACTACGAGTTTTCCGCGGTTTCTAATCCGCGAAGTTTGATCGATGAATTAGAATGGCGGGAAACATGGACTGAGCTTGCTACGGTCTTCGGGAGATAGCATTCGAAGGTTTTGACGAGAATGCAAGAACTGGTGTCGTATTGACGTTCGGAAAGGTTCAATCGCTACACAGCGACCGAACTTTGGCTCGAGCCCGGTCGCTTCGTAGCGACCGAGCGGGACGAGCGCTTGGTCGCTACGTAGCGACCGAGCGGGACGATCGCTCGGTCGCTACGTAGCGACCGAGCTTTGGCTCGAGCTCGGTCGCTACGTAGCGACCGAGCGGGACGATCGCTCGGTCGCTACGTAGCGACCGAGCTTTGGCTCGAGCTCGGTCGCTACGTAGCGACCGAGCGGGACGATCGCTCGGTCGCTACGTAGCGACCGAGCTTTGGCTCGAGCTTGGTCGCTACGTAGCGACCGAGCTGTGTGCATGCTTGGTTGCCGCGTATCGATCGAGCTTGGCTTGTCCGCGGTCTGATTTCCATACTCGAGCTTGTCCGCGGCCGATTTGGATACATGTCCGTTGCCTTCGGACAATCGGTATTTAGTGGTTCGATTGAGATTTGGACGATATTTTACTGCAAAGCTCTTCGTAAAGATTTCTTTACGAAGATTACTTTTCGTAAAAACGGTTATGCTGATTTTTACGGACTTTCAGACATTGATTCCGTCGTGACCGATTTTGACCCCAACAAAGATTACTCCCAAAACGATCATCTGCCTCACCTTGTGGCAGTCTACTTCAATGTGCTTGGTTCTCTCATGGAACACTGAGTTGGATGCAATGTGTATAGCTGCTTGGTTGTCGGAATGCATAGTCATTGGTGTAGCTTGCTGTATCTCCAAGTGTTTCAAGATCCCTTTGATCCACACCAACTCATTGGTTAGCTTCAGCATTGCCCTATACTCAGCTTCAGCACTTGAACAAGATACTACTTTCTGCTTCTTGCTCTTCCATGTCACAAGATTACCTCCAATGAATGTACAATAGCCGGTAGTTGATCTTCTGTCTGCTCTATCTCCTGCCCAATCAGCATCACAATAGCCCACCACTTCAGTACTCTTGTTGCATCCCATCCAAACTCCAAGGCCTGATGTACCGTTCAGATACAAGAGGAGTCTCTCCACCATTCGCCAGTGATGCTCCTTTGGGACTTGCATATGCTGGCTCACTTGATTCACAGCAAAGCATATATCCGGACGTGTGATGGTAAGGTAGATGAGCTTCCCTACTAGCTTCCTGTATAGCTTTGGATCATGAAAGACCTTGCTATCTTCAATCTCCCTCTCACGTGGAACCTTGTATCCATCTTCAAGAGGCATCCTTGCTGTCTTATCTCCTTGTATACCTGCATCTTTCAAAAGATCAAGTGTATACTTCCTTTGGGAAATGAACAATCCTTCCTTAGATCTACACAACTCAATTCCAAGGAAGTATTTCATTTCTCCTAAGTCTTTAATTTCAAATACAGATTTTAAAAACTCCTTGGTGGCTTTTATCCCAGCCTTATCACTACCTGTTATAATGATATCATCAACATACACAAGTAGACAAATGATACCTGAGGGTGAAGTAAGTGTGAAGAGAGTATGATCCAATTCTGATTTCTTGAATCCACGCCCATTTAAAGTAGTGCTCAGCTTGTTGTACCATGCTCTAGGAGATTGTTTCAACCCATAGATAGCCTTCTTGAGTCTCAACACATTTCCAGGTTTCACAAGATGCCCTAGGCCTGGTGGTGGATGCATATACACTTCATCTTCTAGTTCTCCTTGAAGAAAGGCATTCTTCACATCCATCTGCCAAAGCTCCCACTCAAGATTCACAGCCAGAGATAATACAATCCTTATTGTATGGAGTTTAGCAACCGGAGCAAAGGTGTCAATGTAGTCTTCCCCATATGTTTGAGTGTATCCTCTTGCCACCAGTCTTTTTTTCTTTCTCTCAATAGTCCCATCAGGCTTGTACTTGATAGTGAATATCCACTTGCTGGTTACTGCCTTCTTTCCTTTTGGCAGTTCACTTTCAAACCAAGTGTCATTCTTTATCATGGCATTAGCTTCATCACCTACTGATCCCTTCCAGTCTTCATGTAGCATTGCATCTTCATATGATCTAGGCACATAGCTTCCATCTAAGCTGATCATAAATGCGCAATGCTCTTCTGGATAGCACGCAAAGGAGCACACAGCTTGAGAGGGATGCTCCACAGCTTGGGCATTGTAGTACACTCTTGTGTTTACCCAGTTGGAAGCATCTCTCTTTAACCGTGTGCTTCTCCTCAATGGAACTACTACATTCTCTTCCACGGCTTCTTCTGGTATCTGGCTTTCTTCACTAGCTTTCTGACCTCCATGTTGATCACTTCCTCTTGAGTCATCTTCACTTTGAACATGAGAGTCTGCGCTTTGTTGTTGATTTTCGGCTTCACTTGTTCCTTGAACTTCAGTATCAGCAGATTCACTTCCCCCTTCATGTTCTAAGTGAGATGATTCTTCAACTCTAACAGGTGGTGTTGCTTGGCGTTTGTGCTGATCTGATGACACTCCAATACCAAGTCCTTGCAAAATGTTTCTCAAGCTTGCAGCCCTGTCTGATGGTTGGGATAGATCTTCAAGTTCTTCCCAATTCTTCCCATCATAATAGCCCTTTTCTTCAAAGAACTTCACCTCCCTTGATACCAATACTCTTCTGGTATTTGGATCAAAGCATTTGTATCCCTTTTGGGACGTAGAGTATCCAATCATCATAGCTTTGGTACTCTTCTCTTCTAGCTTGTTCCGCATTTCCCCGGGTACTAGCACATAGCACACACACCCAAAGATCCTCAAGTGTTCCAGCACTGGCTTACTCTTGTTAAGAACCTCAAAGGGGGACTGATCATTGAGAATCTTGGTTGGTGTCCTGTTGATTAGGTAGCTTGCGGTCATCACTGCATCACTCCAATGCCTCTTAGGCACACTCGTATAGAACATCATTGATCTTGCCACCTCCATGAGGTGTCTATTCTTCCTTTCAGCCACTCCATTTTGCTGGGGTGTATAAGGACAGCTCGTCTGATGAAGTATTCCATGGCTAGCTAGATGTTCTTTGAACGCATGACTTGTATACTCCCCACCATTATCTGACCTGAAAATCTTAATCTTGGCATTATAGTGGTTAGTAACATAGTTTTGAAAGTTTTTAAATGCATCAAGAACTCTATCCTTTGTTTTAATGAGTGTTAACCAGGTGTATTTAGATTTTTCATCAATGAAGGTGACATAATACTTGTAATTATCCCTAGATAAACAAGGTGCAGTCCAAACATCAGAGTGGATTAAGTCAAAACATTTCTCATAAACTGTAACTGATCTTTGAAACACACTCTTACAATGTTTTCCCAAAATACAAGCTTCACAATCATTATTTTTAAACATGACACCTGGTAACATTATGCTTAAGGCCCTAACATGTGGATGTCCTAGCCTAGCATGCCACAAAGCATCCTTACTTAAAGAAACCGAGCTAAGCGAAAAACCAGAACTAGAGATAGGAGAGAGATCTTCAAGCATGTAAAGGTCTCCCTTAGTTGCTCCTTGGCCGATCAACTTACTGCTCTTAATATCCTGAAACTTCACATCATTAGGACTAAAAATAACATTGCAATTAAGATCAGTAGTGCATCTCTTGACAGATAACAAGTTTGAAGTAAATTCAGGCATGTAGAATGCATTAGACTCTTTATTAAACAGTTTCAACCTACCAATGCCTCTAATAGGAATTCTATCTCCATTAGCAATCATGACATGACCTTGGGTAGGTTCTATATCCGTAATCAACCTGTTATCACTAATCATGTGATGAGATGCACCAGAATCAATAATCAAAGGTTTATGTATATCCTTAGCTAGATGACTTCTAGGATGATCATTGTTATTCTTTAAGTTCTCAAGAACTCCTAAGAGTTTATTAGCAATGCTATGTTCAGTTTTACCAATCAAGGGACTCTCTAGTATGTCTAGCAACCTATCAGTTCTACTAGACATAGTATGAGCAGCAAAAGAATAACCAAGAGTATTGAGTCTTAGTTTGTTACCAGACTCCTTAAGAGCTTTGATGAGTGCATCTATGTCTGACTTCCTGATCACCTCATGCTCTAGGTTCTTTCCTCCTGAGTGGTGAGAAGAGAGAGCTCGCCCTTCACTCTCATTCTATTGTGAGGATGTACCAGCCTCGGATGCACTGCCACTGCTTGTCTCGGTGGACATGTGAGCTCTGGCTTCTCTCTCCTTGTTGAATTTGCTTGGCTTGAGGTGAGGGTGAAGTATCCAGCATTGGCTCTTCTTATGGCCTGGCTTCTTGCAATGATCACAATTCCCTTCAAAGCGGTCACCATACTTCCTTCCATCATTCTTGTAACCCGCCTTGTTTGCTTGCACATCCTCAGCCTGATGAGCCATAGGTAGCTCCCCCTTTCCTCCAAACAAGCCTAGAGAGCCTTCCTCCTTCTGCAGTTGAGAGCACACCTCCTCCATTGTTGGTAGGCTTGACGATCTCAGCATGTGCTTTATGACATCCTGGTAGCACACGTCTAAGGTCATCAACAACCCAAACACTTGATCCTGCTCTCTCCTCTCCATGATGATCCCTTGATCACTGGTGCTTGGGCGCAGGTTATCCAGCTCAGACCAAAGAGCTCTGAACTTCCCAATGTGTGTAGTAAGCTCCACACCACCTTGCATCAAGGAGGTGATGGCTTTCTTCAACTCAAACACACGGTTAAGGTTTGAGACATCTCCAAATGTCTTCTGGAGCGTCTCCCATAGATGCTTAGGTGTCTCACAGAAGATGTAGGCTTCAAGCAACGGGACTTCAATAGAACTGTGTAGCACGGACAGCACCATCAGATCTTCTTGAACCCATTTCTTCTTCACCTCAGCTTCAGTGAATACTTTTTCACCCTCAGCTTCCTCATTCCCTTTGGCCACTGGCTCTGGACCATCATCCGTGATGTGGTTCCACAACCCTAGCCTCCCAATAGCAGTCTTCACCAGCCGAGACCACAACAAGTAGTTTCCTACACCTTTTAAGGCAACCGGAACCGTAACAAGCTTACTGTAGTTTCCTTCCATCTTCTCTTTGCCTCTAGTTACTTCTAGTCTTCAATCTTGTACTTCAGTTGAGCTTCTACCACACCAGATCTTCAAGAACACACGGGACCAAAGAACCAAGGGTAAGACACTTCAACAAACTGACAAGACTTCCCGGAAGTATCAAAAAACAAACGCAAGAACACAAAGAAGGAATGAGTAAGAATCACACAAAGGAACTAAGATCTCTCAATACCAAAGCCAACCTGGCTCTGATACCATGAGATTTTAGAGATTTAAGAAGGTATTGAGAGATTAAGAAAGATTAAAGAGAAGTTTAGTGAAAGATTTAAACAAGAATCATGGTTTGAGAGTGATTAAGAGACTTTGAGATTTAAACTAGAGAGAGAGTAGAGAGAGAGTGATTCAATCTCGTTAATCATTAATCTGATGAGGTTACAACTTATATAGTATGAGAGCTTAGGGTTTACAAGGTTTAAAGATAAGCTAAAGCATGTGAAGTCAACCAGGAGAGGAGCGCATATCATAAAGCATCCAATGAGCTTCTTCCCGCGTGTGAAGCATCTTGGATCTTTGACTAGGATGCTGACAGTCTGTCACAGCCTGGCACAGCCTGTCAGATGCGCTCCTCAAGCTCTCTCAACGGTCTGATCCAAGTAGAGCATGGTAGAAGGTAAGAATGATCCGTTTACTCCCCTCTTGGTTAAACGGTCATGGTAACTTCTTCTTTACCTTGTACGGCCACCTTGTACGGCCTGTCCGTACACTCACATCCCTAACTTCATCCTCAAGCCTCTAACCTTCTCTAGCTTCATATCACATAGTTGCATCACCTCATTTCAACATTGAGATGAGCTGAGGAATATGAGGAGAGTTGTTCAGGGTTGAAGAGGTTGAGATGTTGAGTAGAGGAGAAGGATTGGTCTTAGGGAGAACCGTCCGTACAGGTCCGTACAGGTCCGTACCATGGCCGTACGGCCGTACAGACGGTATCGACCATGCGGTAAAGGAGTGTTACCGCGTGAAGAAGTTACTCGACCAGATCATGTTTTACCTCGACCAAAGAAGGCATATGACCGTTGATGGAAAGAGGAGGAGCGTCTCTACAGGCTGGCACAAGCTGGAAGGATAAGATTCACTTTTAGAATAGTGACCACGCGTGTGGAGAGGCTCATTGGTCCGGTTCAAAGTAAAGGCTACCTTAGCTTTGACCTCACATGCTTAGTCTCTTCTTAAACCCTAGTATCACACTCCTATATATTGTAAACACTCTCTCATCAATAAGATTAAGCGGATTATCTCACTCTTACTCTAGTCTCTCTCTTGTTCATCATGGATCATACCTAATCTTTCCATTTCGTTCACAATCTCACCTAAACTTCTCTTAATCTCTTACCAAACCTCTCTTAATCTCTCAATACCTTTTCTACTCTCTAAAATCTCAGTTATCCCACTTTCTAATCAGGTGATTCCAGTTTCCCAGTTGGGAATAGGACAGCTTCTTCGTCGTTCCAATCAAACCAGGATGAATCACTTTGTAAGAAGCTTGATTTGGATACATAAAGTGTTGGAGAAACACCATGAATTTGAATAAATCTCATAGGAGTTGGGATGAAGAAGTTATCCCACTTTCAAATCAGGTGATTCCAGTTTCCCAGTTTGGGAATATGACAGCTTCTTCGCCAATCCAATCAAACCAGGATGAATCACTTTGTAAGAAGCTTGATTTTGATACATAAAATGGTGGGGAAACACAAGGAAGTTGAATAAATCTCATAGGAGTTGGGATGAAGAAGTTATCCCACTTTCTAATCAGGTGATTCCAGTTTCCCAGTTTGGGAATAGGGCAGGTTCTTCGTCGTTCCAATCAAACCAGGATGAATCACTTTGTAAGAAGCTTGATTTTGATACATAAAATGGTGGAGAAACACCAGGATGTTAAATAAATCTCATAGGGGTTGGGATGAAGAAGTTATCCCACTTTCTAATCAAGTGATTCCAGTTTCCCAGTTTGGGAATAGGACAGCTTCTTCGTCGTTCCAATCAAACCAGGATGAATCACTTTGGAAGAAGCTTGATTTGGATACATAAAGGGTTGGAGAAACACCAGGAAGTTGAATAAATCAAATAGGAGTTGGAATGAAGAAGTTATCCCACTTTCTAATCAGGTGATTCTAGTTTCCCAGTTTGGGAATATGACAGCTTCTTCGTCGTTCCAATCAAACCAGGATGAATCACTTTGTAAGAAGCTTGATTTGGATACATAAAGGGTTGGAGAAACACCAGGAAGTTGAATAAATCTATTAGGAGTTGGAATGAAGAAGTTATCCCACTTTCTAATCAGGTGATTCCACTTTCTCAGTTTGGGAATAGAACAGCTTCTTCGTCGTTCCAATCAAACCAGGATGAATCACTTTGTAAGAAGCTTGATTTGGATACATAAAATGGTGGAGAAACACCAAGAAGTTGAATAAATCTCATACGAGTTGGGATGAAGAAGTTATCCCACTTTCTAATCAGGTGATTCCAGTTTCCAAGTTTGGGAATAGGACAGCTTCTTTGTCGTTCCAATCAAACCAGGATGAATCACTTTGTAAGAAGCTTGATTTGGATACATAAAGGGTTGGAGAAACACCATGAAGTTGAATAAATCTAATAGGAGTTGGAATGAAGAAGTTATCCCACTTTCTAATCAGGTGATTCCAGTTTCTCAGTTTGGGAATAGAACAGCTTCTTCGTCATTCCAATCAAACCAGGATGAATCACTTTGTAAGAAGCTTGATTTGGATACATAAAGTGTTGGAGAAACACCAGGAAGTTGAATAAATCTCATAGGAGTTGGGATGAAGAAGTTATCCCACTTTCAAATCAGGTGATTCCAGTTTCCCAGTTTGGGAATAGGACAGCTTCTTCGTCAATCCAATCAAACCAGGATGAATCACTTTGTAAGAAGCTTGATTTGGATACATAAAATGGTGGAGAAACACCAAGAAGTTGAATAAATCTCATACGAGTTGGGATGAAGAAGTTATCCCACTTTCTAATCAGGTGATTCCAGTTTCCCAGTTTGGGAATAGGACAGCTTCTTCGTCGTTCCAATCAAACCAGGATGAATCACTTTGTAAGAAGCTTGATTTGGATACATAAAGGGTTGGAGAAACATCAGGTATTAGATTTTGTGATTTAAAGAGTGATTAAGTCTAATCTGAGAATTAAAGAGATTGGAGATTAAGAACAAGAGAGAGACTTAAGAGAGAGAGACTCAAAACTCCATTAATTAATTATGAGAGAGTTTACATCAGATATATACTAAAGGAAGATACATTTTCGAAATCCATCTAAGGGGATAAGATAAGCATGTGTAGTCAAAGGCCAGGCTGTTAATCCCATGGCTGAGATTGCTCACATGCTTCTAATAGTGCTAAAGCACTCTTCTCCTTTCCAGCCAGTGACAGCCTGTCCAAGTATCCTCTCTTATCCCTTCCCATACTCAGATCAAGTGTAGATAACCTAAGGTAACTCCTCCTTGCCATCCGAGTTACCCTGGTTACTATGGTAACTTCTTTAGTTACCACAGTAACTTTATTGTTACTGTGGTAACTCTCCAAAGTTACTGTCTGCTCCAAATCTCTTCCTCTCTCAATATATCAACTCTTTATTCTCTCATCTCAACACTCCCCCTCAAGCTTGACCATGTGGAACAAGTCAAGCTTGGAAGGACCATGAGATCTCTCTCATTAAAACCTCATTAAGGAAAACCCATTGGGACAAAACCTTAATGAGGAAAGAGTAGAGATCACATGATCAGGAGAGTGTATAGACTAGCCCTTAGGCGAGAGATCAATGAGTCCTAACCTGATGTGTATGGACTCCATTGTCTTTTGCCTTGCTGCCTTTGTGAACACATCTGCTAACTGATCCTCACTCCGAGTATAACAAGGTAGAATCACCCCAAGAATCATCATCTGCCTCACCTTGTGACAATCAACCTCAATGTGCTTTGTTCTCTCATGGAACACAGAATTAGATGCAATGTGGATAGCTGCTTGATTATCACAATGCATTGTCATTGGCGTTGCTTGAATAATCTCCAGATGCTTCAAAATCCCTTTTATCCACACTAGCTCATTTGTAAGCTTCAGCATTGCTCTATACTCGGCCTCAGCACTGGAACAAGACACTACCTTCTGCTTCTTACTCTTCCAAGTGACCAAGTTACCACCAATGAATGTACAATAGCCTGTGGTTGATCTTCTGTCTGCTCGGTCTCCAGCCCAATCTGCATCACAGTAGCCTACAACCTCAGTACTCTTGTTACATCCCATCCATACTCCAAGACCAGTAGTTCCATTCAGATACATCAAGATCCTTTCCACCATCCGCCAATGGTGCTCCTTAGGAACTTGCATGTGTTGACTGACTTGATTCACCGCAAAACACACATCAGGTCTAGTAATGGTAAGATAAATCAACTTCCCCACTAGCTTCCTATATAGCTTAGGATCATGGAACGGATTGCTATCCTCAATCTCCCCCTCACGTGGAACCTTGTAACCATCCTCCATTGGCATCTTGGCTGTCTTTCCTCCATAAGCATCTGCTCCCTTCAAGAGATCAATCACATACTTCCTTTGGGACATAAACAATCTTTCCTTTGATCTGCATATCTCAATCCCAAGAAAATACTTCATTTCCCCCAAGTCTTTAATCTCAAAGCTTGCCTTGAGATACTCCTTTGTATCCTTGATGCCTTCCTTATCACTGCCAGTGATGATGATATCATCCACATACACAAGCAATACCACAATACCAGATGAGGTGGTTAAGGTAAAGAGAGTGTGATCCAATTCTGATTTTCTGAACCCTCTCCCATTCAGTGTAGTACTCAACTTGTTGTACCACGCCCTTGGAGACTGCTTGAGACCATAGATAGCTTTCCTCAACCTCAACACATTACCCTTCTTTACTAGATGTTCAAGACCTGGTGGTGGATGCATGTATACTTCATCTTCCAACTCTCCTTGAAGGAATGCATTCTTCACATCCATTTGCCACAAATCCCACTCAAGATTCACAGCTAAAGATAATACAATCCTGATAGTATGAAGTTTAGCCACAGGAGCAAAGGTCTCAACATAGTCCTCACCATATGTCTGAGTAAATCCTCTTGCCACCAACCTAGACTTGCGCCTCTCTATTCTTCCATCAGGATGAAACTTGATTGTGAACACCCATTTACTAGTCACTGCCTTCTTCCCTTTAGGCAGCTCACTCTCATACCATGTTTCATTCTTAATCATGGCTCCGGACTCATCAGCAACTGAATCTCTCCACTCCTTTAAAGCCATAGCTTCTTCATATGTCCTTGGAATATAGCTCTCATCCAAGCTTACTGTGAAGGCTGTATGCTCGTCCGGAAACTCTGCAAAGGAACACATAGCTTGAGAAGGATGCTCCACAGCCTGGGCATTGTAGTACACTCTCGTGTTTATCCAGTTGGAAGCATCTCTCTTCACCCTTGTGCTCCTCCTTAGCTCCTGAACTTGTTCTTCTTGTGTTTCTTGCCTATCTTCACTTGATTGAGCACCACTCTCATTTGACCCATCAGGATCTACTTCCCAATCTCCACTAGACTGAGTACCACTCTCATCTGAGCCAGTAGACTCTCTTTGCCCATCTCCACTAGACTGAGCACCACTCTCTACTTCCTGTGTCACCTCTTGATTATGCTGGCCTGAATCTTCTTGATTGTGCACTTGCTCATGAGATTCAGTTCCATTCCCCCTCTCATGATCAAGAGGAGTTGTTCTTTCAGCTTCACTAGTCGGATTGGAAGACTCTCTTCTTCCAGATTCCTGATCCTGGGATAACCCTATCCCTAGCTTCTCCAACAGCACCCTCAGTGTTGTTGCTCTATCAGATGGAGCTTGAGACAAATCCTTAAGATTTTCCCACTCCTTTTCTTCATAATACCCTTTTGATTCAATAAACTTCACTTCTCTAGATACCATCACTCTCCTTGCTTCAGGATCATAGCACTTGTTGAGAGTTTTAGAAGATTAAGGAGAGATTAAGAGAGAAGAGTAAGAGATGGAGAGAGTTTCCGTGAGAGTGTGACAAAGAGAATAGAAGGAGAATAAGTTTCCTTACTTGATTTGTTACACATGACAGGGTATTTAAAGACATACAAGAATGCATAAACAATGAGAAGATAGTACAAGGGAAAGAATAAACAAAGAGGAGGCAGATCCGCGGATGGCTCGTTCAGCAAGAGGGATAGTGACAGCTCCCAACGGTCAGCTCCCTCTCTCTTCTCTTAGACACACCCGTGACTCCTCCACTCACTTCTCTTCAACGGATACATGTCGACATTCCCACTCACTAGGAGATCTTTTAATCACTTGACCGAGTTTGTTAACTCATGACTTGCTTCCTTTCCTTGCAAGTCACTCTTAGGTTGTACGGACAGCCTTGTTCTCCAAGTTCCTATCTTCTTGCTTTATTCTTCATGTCAACACTCCCCCTCAAGCTTGACAGTAGTGAGTGTCAAGCTTGGAAATCCATGAAGCATTCCCTCATTAAAAACTTTACTTGGAAAAACCACTTGGGATAAAAACCAAGCAAAGGAAAAAGAGTAGAATACTCCATGGTGAGGGGATCATTGACATGGAAGGTTTATGAGTCCAAGTCTTGGAAGAATGGACTCACAAACTTTGCTGCTGGCTGCCTTGGTGAAGATGTCAGCCAGCTGATCCTCACTTCTTGTATAGCATGGGAGGATCACTTGCTGTTCTACTGCTTGTCTCACCTTGTGACAGTCCACTTCTATGTGTTTTGTCCTCTCATGGAAGACTGAGTTGGATGCAATGTGTATTGCAGCTTGATTGTCACAATGCATGGTCATGGGAGTGGTGATCTCAATTCCCAAGTCGCCTAGAAGCCCCTTTATCCAGATAAGCTCACTGGTTAGCTTCCTCATTGATCTGTACTCTGCTTCTGCACTTGAGCAAGACACCACCTTCTGCTTCTTGCTCTTCCAAGTGACCAGATTCCCTCCAATGAATGTACAATAGCCGGTGGTTGACCTTCTGTCTACTCTGTCCCCAGCCCAATCTGCATCACAGTATCCTATCACCTCAGTGTTCTTGTTGCAAGCCATCCATACACCCTGACCTGGCGCCTCTCTCAAGTATCTTAGGATCCTCTCCACCATGTTCCAGTGATGAACCTTGGGAGTTTGCATGTGCTGGCTTACTTGATTAACTGCAAAGCACACATCTGGCCGAGTGATGGTTAGATAGATCAGCTTCCCAACCATCCTTCTATACTGCTTGACGTCTTCAAATGGAGTATCTTCATACTCCCCCTCTCGCAATACCTTGTAACCTTCTTCAAGTGGTGTCTTGGCTTGTCTTCCTCCAAGATCTCCTGCCTCCTTTAAGATGTCCAGGGTATACTTTCTTTGGGACATGAACAATCCTTCCTTTGATCTGCACATCTCAATGCCGAGGAAGTACTTCAGTTCTCCTAGGTCTTTGATATCAAATGCGGCTTTAAGAAAGGTCTTGGTTGAACTGATCCCCTCCTTGTCACAACCAGTGATGATGATATCATCCACATAGACTAGAATCACAACAATCCCTTGCTTGCTGGTGAGAGTGAAGAGTGTGTGATCCGCTTGAGACTTCACAAAGCCTCTCCCATTCAGTGTAGTGCTCAGCTTGTGATACCAAGCTCTTGGTGATTGCTTCAAACCATATATGGCTTTTCTGAGTCTGAGTACATTCCCTGGTTTCACCATCTCTTCCATTCCCGGCGGTGGTCTCATATATACCTCATCTTCTAGTTCACCTTGCAAGAAGGCATTCTTCACATCCATTTGCCAAAGATCCCACTCTTGATTTACTGCCAATGAAAGGATAATCCGGATTGTGTGGAGCTTGGCCACTGGTGCAAAGGTGTCTAGATAGTCTTCTCCATAAACTTGTGTGTATCCTCTTGCTACCAATCTGGTCTTCTTTCTTTCTGGCTTCCCATTTGCAAGATACTTGATGGTGTGTATGAGTCTGCTGGTCACGGCTTTCTTTCCTTTTGGAAGCTCTGTCTCATACCAGGTGTTGTTCCTCTCCATGGCTCCCATTTCATCATTCACTGATTCCCTCCATTCATCATCTTCCATAGCTTCTGCATATGTTCTTGGTATCCATTCCTGATCCAATGAACCCACAAAGGCTTGATGTTCTTCTGGATAGTGAGCTAGGGAGCACACGCCACTGGGTGGGTGAGCTACTGCCTCTGCATTGAAGTAGACTCTGGTGTTGTTCCAGTTTGAAGCCGGCTTCTTGATCCTAGTACTTCTCCTAAGTACTGGCTGATCATTTTCATTCTGAGTGCCTTCTCCACCTTCCAAGTTCTGATTCTGATCCTCTACTTCCTCCTCTTGGTCATGGTGCTCTTCTTGATCATGAACTTCCTCAGATACAGGTGGTTCACCCTGATTTCCCCCCTCAGGATCAAGGGGAGCAGCTTCTTGGATCTCAACTTCATCTGTAGTTGTCTCGGTTTGCTCTTCAGACCGGCTTGATCCTCCCACATTATCTGATCCTGCTTGTCCCGGCTCTTCCATAGGTAAGCTGACCCCAAGTCTCCTCATGACTTGTCTGAGATTGGCTGCTCTATCTGATGCGGATTGAGACAAGTTCTCCAGCTCATTCCAATCCTTGTTGTTGTAGTACCCTCTGGTTTCTACAAACTTCACATCTCTAGATACCAAGACTCTCCTAGTCTCTGGTTCATAGCACTTATAGCCCTTCTGGTTTGGTGAATACCCAATGAACATAGCTCTTGTGCTCTTAGCCTCCAGTTTGTTCCTCAGTTCTCCTGGTTTCAAAACAAAACACAGGCACCCAAACACACGCATATGATCAATAGATGGTTTAGCTTTGTTCAATACCTCAAATGGAGAGTAGTCTTTTAGAACTCTGGTATGAATGCGGTTGATCAGGTAGCATGCAGTTAGGACCGCATCACCCCAAAAGCTCTTTGGGACACTAGTATGGAACATCATGCTCCTAGTGACCTCCATGAGATGCCTGTTCTTCCTCTCGGCCACACCATTTTGTTGGGGAGTGTATGGACAGCTGGTTTGATGGATCACACCTCGTTTGGCTAGATGGGCTTTGAATGCATTGCTGGTGTACTCTCCTCCATTATCTGATCTCAAAATCTTAACTTTGGCATTATAATGGTTAGAGACATATGTTTCAAAGTTTATAAATGCATCTAAGACCCTATCCTTTGATTGTAAGAGAGTGATCCATGTGTACTTGGATTTCTCATCAATAAAGGTCACAAAATACTTGTGATGTTCTCTAGAAAGACATGGAGCTGTCCATACATCCGAGTGAATTAAATCAAAGCAGTGTTCATAGATTGTACTAGACTTGGGAAATACAGTTTTGCAATGTTTTCCTAAGATACAAGCTTCACAATCTTGTTGGAATGAAATACTAGGCAACATGATGTTCAAGGCACGAGAATGAGGATGTCCTAATCTAGCATGCCACATTACATCTTTAGGGAAATTAAAACTTGAATTGAAAGCAACAGATAGATCGGATGCAAGCTTAGTGTCTTCTAGCAAGTACAGGTTTCCCTTGCTCACACCTTTGCCAAGCAACCTACATGAGTCAATATCCTGAAAGTAGACATCATCAGGCGTAAATATAACATTGCAATTCAAGTCATTGGTCACCCTTTTCACAGATAATAGATTAGAAGTGAAACTAGGCATGTAGAAGGCTTTGGATTCTTTCTCAAATAATTTAAGTTCCCCTATGCCTTTAATTGGAACCTTGTTACCATCAGCTATCATAACATTTCCTACTGCAGGAGTGATATTTTTAATCAAGTTTAAATCACTAATCATGTGATGAGAGGCTCCTGAGTCTATGACTAAGGGTTTAACTCTATCAGATTCATGAGCAACTTGAAATGCCGTGAATAAACTCCTAGGCAATTGATATGATGCACTAAGAGAGGAACCAAGAGTTTTACCAGACTCCTTGAGAGCTTTGATGAGTGCCTCAATGTCAGATTTCTTGATGGACTCATCCTGGTTTCCCTTGCCCTCATGAGTGCGGTAGGCCGTGGAAGCTTCTCCTACATCACCTGAGTAGTTTGCTCGACCATCAGTCTTGAACTTAGCCGGTTTGAGGTGTGGGTGAAGTATCCAGCACTTGTCCTTGCCGTGACCCTTCCTCTTGCAATGATCACACACCCACACTTTCTTTTCCTCCGGCTTGTAGTACCCTTTGTTGGCTACTCCGGCAGGTTTGCTCTCGGCTCCTTCAGCTTGATTTGCCATCACTAGCTCTCCCTTTCTCTTAAAGAGACCCACTGAGCCGTGCTCCTTCTGAATCTCAGCACACACTTCATCTAGAGATGGAAGCTCCTTGTTCCTCAGTATGTGCCTAATAAGGTCATCATGTTGAGATGAGATCATTTTGAGATGAGATCATGAAATGGAGTGATGAGTAATGAATGGGAGGAAAGGGCATGAAGTAGTGAAGCATTAGGAAGAAAGGGATTGAGGAGGCTGAGTCCGTACAATCCGTACACTCCGTACATGAGGAGTGGCCGTACAAGTCTTGGGTAACACTCTTCACTATTCAGGATGGTTACTTGTGAAAAGGGTGATGGTAACTATGAAGAGTTACCAGCACTTGATCAGACCGTTGAGGGAAGGATAAGGCCGCGGCTTGACAGGCTGTATGCAGCTGGAAAGGGAAAGCAACCTTATCCATTCATCCCACACATGTGGAGTCTCCCATTGGCTTAGTTTGAATTAGGCGCCTATCTTATCCTTGACTCCACATGCTTTGCTTACTTTACCTTTGAGGAAAACCCTTGTATCCTCTCCTATATATTTGTAATCTCTTCATTAATGATAATCATACAGTTCTTGACACAAAAACACTCTCTTAGACTCAAAGACTCTCAATCATGATTCCACACTAAACTCTTAGCTAAACTCGTTCTAAATCACCTCTAAACTTCTCTAATCCCTTTCTTTTCTTATATCAAACTCAGATTCTCTAAAGTTCATATGGTATCAGAGCCAGGTTCATCATAATCTGGGTTTGATTACTAAGAACACTTGAGTTGCATTTCATTTATCCGAGTGGGTCTGAAATGGAAAGCAACAAAGCTGTGGTTCCGGTTACTCTCAAGGGGGGTAACTATCTTTTGTGGTCTCGTTTGGTGAAGACCGCAGTGGGGAGTAAGGGTTTATGGGGACACATCACACAGAGTGAAGCCCCAAAGCTCATTACTTATGAAGGCGACAAGGAGGTTGTCGAGTGCGATGAGGAGAAGTGGGAGCAGGATGATCAGCTGGTGATGTCCATACTCCAACGGTCTCTTGAAGTGTCTATCCTGGAGGCATACAGCTACTGTGAGACAGCAAAGGATCTTTGCGACACGCTAAAGAAGGTTTATGGTAACATCTCAAACTTGAGCCGTGTGTTTGAAGTGAAACGTGCTATCAACAGCTTGACACAGGAGGACATGGAGTTCACTAAGCATCTTGGGAGGTTCAGAGCCTTGTGGTCCGAACTAGAGATGCTGAGGCCAGGCACAACCAACCTAGATGAGCTGGCTGAGAGACGCGAGCAGGATAAGGTGTTTGGGTTGCTGCTCACATTGAATCCAAGCTACAACAGCCTCATCAAACACATTCTGAGGTCCGGAAAGTTACCTGATCTTGAGGACGTGTGTGCGCAAGTTCAGAAGGAGGAAGGGTCTATTGGTCTCTTTGGAGGGAAAGGGGAGATCACTCTTGCAAACCAAGCTGAGGTTCCACAAGCAAACCGTGCAAGCTCTAACCAGTATGATGCAAAGAAGTTCACGGGAAATTGTGATCACTGCAAGAGACAAGGTCACAAGAAGAACCAGTGCTGGATCTTGCACCCTCATCTGAAGCCGGCCAAGTTCTCAAGAGAGAAAGATGGGAGAGCCAATGTCTCGTATGCTGGAAGTGAGCCGGGGAGTTCAAGTGTTGCTGGGAGCTCAGGCCAAGCTGTAGAGGGCGGGACACGTGAGCCTGGAGATAGCAAGGCCCTGGTGACTTACACAGCTCAACCAAGCCTTCAGAACAACCGTGAGAACGAGTACCTGAGGAGATCAGACCTTGACTCCCTCATCAAAATGCTAAAGGAGAATGGTAACACACTTGGTACTCTTGGTTACTCTTTTGGTGCATCATATGAACCGTATAGTATTGCTAGAGAACCTGATCACTCAAGCATTGCGTATAAACCTACTAGCATACTAGGACAGTCTCATATTGCACACAATCTGTTTAAACCATTGGTAGTTGATTCAGGAGCATCTCATCACATGATTAGTGATACTAGTTTGATTAGAGACATTGAACCTACAAATGGACATGTCATGATTGCAAATGGAGATAAAATCCCAATTAGAGGAATTGGCAAGCTAAAATTGTTTGATAAAGAATCTAAAGCATTTTACATGCCTGACTTCACATCAAATCTATTATCTGTAAAGAAATGCACTACAGATCTTAATTGCAATGTTATATTCAGTCCTAATGATGTGAAGTTTCAGGATATTGAGAGCAGCCAATTGATTGGAAAAGGAGTTACCAAGGGAGATTTATATTTACTTGAAGAACTAGCTCCTGTTTCTGATTACTTGTGCTCATTTACTTCTGCTTCTATGATGAATAAAAATGCATTGTGGCATGCTAGACTAGGTCATCCCCATGTTAGGGCTTTAAACTTGATGTTACCAGGTGTGGTATTTGAAAATAAGGATTGTGAAGCTTGCATCTTAGGCAAGCATTGTAAAACTGTGTTTCCCATTTCATCTACTGTTTATGACAAGTGCTTTGATTTAATTCACTCTGATGTTTGGACTGCTCCTTGCTTGTCTAGGGATAGTTTTAAATACTTTGTCACATTCATAGATGAAAAATCGAAATACACCTGGATAACACTTATTCAAACCAAAGATAGGGTGCTTGAAGCTTTTAAAAATTTTCAAAACTATGTGACTAACCATTACAATGCCAAGATTAAAATTTTGAGATCAGATAATGGTGGGGAATACACTGGTCAAGCCTTCAAGCAACATCTAGCTCAACATGGGATACTACACCAAACGAGTTGTCCTTATACTCCTCAACAAAATGGAGTGGCTGAGAGAAAGAATAGGCATCTCATGGAGGTGGCAAGATCAATGATGTTTCAAGCAAATGTTCCTAAGAGGTTTTGGAGTGATGCTGTGGCTACATCCTGTTATCTAATCAACCGGATCCCAACTAAGATTCTACATGATCAGTCCCCTTTTGAAGCCTTGAACAGGTACAAGCCATCATTGGAGCATATGCGAATCTTTGGATGTCTATGCTTTGTTCTGAGGCCAAAAGAGTTGAGAAACAAGCTTGAAGCAACCAGCACAAGAGCTATGTTTGTTGGCTACTCTACTACTCAAAAGGGTTACAAGTGCTATGATCCTACTACTAGAAGGGTTCTAGTCTCTAGAGATGTAAAGTTCATTGAAGCTAAGGGGTTCTATGAGGAAAAGAATCAAGATGAGTTGCTAGAGTTGACAAGAGAGTCAGATAGAGCGGCCAGCCTTAGAAGCATTCTAGAGGGCCTTGGGATACATACTACCCAGGATCCGAAGGAAAGACGCAGCACAACAAACACACAACCTACCAAGGCATCAAACTTAGATCATGGGGGGGAAACAACACCTGAACCGGCTGAAGTACATGTTGAAAGCCACGATCAAGAAGGCTCAGGTGATCAGGATCAAAGTATGATGCATGAAGATAGGGAGGTACCGAGCCAAGATCAAGAGGATCAAGAGGAGGAAACTAATGCAACTACAACTGAACCTGAACCAGAGCCGGCCGTGCAGCCATTGAGAAGAAGCACCAGAGTGAGAAAGGATAGTTCCAACTGGGTAAACACGAGAGTGTACTACAATGCCCAGGCTGTGGAACATCCCTCTCAAGCTGTGTGTTCCTTTGCTCATTATCCAGAAGAACATTGTGCCTTTATGGTAAGCTTAGATGAGAGCCATGTTCCGAAGTCATATGAGGAAGCCATGAAGGACAAGGAATGGAGGGAATCAGTAGGAGCTGAATCCAATGCAATGATCAAGAATGACACTTGGTATGAGAGTGAGTTACCTAAAGGGAAGAGAGCAGTGTCTAGTAGATGGATCTTCACAATCAAGTACCTAGCAAATGGACAGATTGATAGAAAGAAGACTCGGTTGGTTGCAAGAGGATTTACTCAAACATATGGAGAGGATTATATAGACACATTTGCACCGGTTGCTAAACTACATACCATCAGGATTGTCCTATCACTTGCGGTAACCTTGAGTGGGGTTTGTGGCAAATGGATGTGAAGAATGCATTCCTACAAGGGGAACTAGAAGATGAAGTGTATATGTTACCTCCTCCTGGTCTAGAGCACTTGGTGAAGAAAGGGAATGTTCTCAGACTAAAGAAAGCTATCTATGGTCTGAAACAATCACCAAGGGCATGGTACCACAAGTTGAGCACAACTCTGAATGGAAGAGGCTTTAGGAAGTCAGAGCTTGATCATACTCTCTTCACACTCAACACACCTTCAGGTATTGTCGTTCTACTTGTATATGTAGATGACATCATTATAACAGGTAGTGATAAAGAAGAGATACAAGCTACCAAAGACTTTCTTAAATCTGTTTTTGAGATTAAAGACTTGGGAGAGATGAAATACTTCCTTGGAATTGAGATATGTAGATCCAAGGAAGGGTTGTTTCTATCCCAAAGAAAGTATACACTTGATCTGTTGAAAGATGCAGGTAAGCTTGATGGAAAGACGGCCAAGACTCCCTTGGAAGATGGATACAAGGTTCCACGTGAGGGGGAGATTGAAGACAGTCCACCATTCAAGGATGCAAAGCTTTATAGGAAGCTAGTGGGTAAGCTTATATACCTAACCATCACACGTCCTGATATTTGTTTTGCTGTGAACCAGGTAAGCCAGCATATGCAAGTTCCAAAAGAACATCATTGGGGAATGGTGAACCGGATCTTGATGTATCTCAATGGCTCAGCGGATCAAGGAGTGTGGATGGGTGTAATGGGAGTACTGAAGTTGTGGGCTACTGTGATGCGGATTGGGCAGGAGATAGAGCAGATAGAAGGTCCACAACTGGCTACTGCACATTCATTGGAGGGAACTTGGTAACTTGGAAGAGTAAGAAGCAGAAGGTAGTCTCATGCTCAAGTGCTGAAGCTGAATACCGAGCCATGCTGAAGTTGACTAATGAGCTTGTGTGGATCAAAGGGATACTGAAGCACTTGGAGATTACTCAATCCAGTCCAATGACAATGCATTGCGACAACCAGGCTGCTATACACATTGCCACCAACTCAGTCTTCCATGAGAGAACCAAGCACATTGAGGTAGATTGTCACAAGGTGAGGCAGATGATACTTCTTGGAGTCATCTTAATGAACTCCTAGGATGCTTCTTTGGATTGAATTGGATAGATCCTTGTATAAACGAATCAGAGACTCAAGTTTATCAAGGTGATGGATCGTTTGGTGACACAAAGAGTTGCGGAATAGCTCCCTGATACTCCTAGATGACTAGCTTGGATATTACACACCAAAATAGACACCCTTAGTTGTTGGATATGACACACCAACGAGATTCACTCAAGACTTGATGAGAAGTAAAGAGAGAACAAGAAATCTGATAGATTTGTAGAAAAAGGATTGTGTTTAAAAGAGAGAACGCAAACACACTTATATAGAGAAGTATGGAACAGGCTCCATATTCTCGAGATCATTAAAGGGAACAGGCTCCCTTGGAACTACAACAAAGACTAAAGACTTATTCAAATTTGAAAAGAGTTTTTAAAACATGAAATAAAAACCATAGTTTAAAAATAACCTAAGGAGGAACCGTGATACATCATCTAAGGTTTATGTAAGTAACTTGTGGCCTCATTAAAAACCTTCCTTTGGAAAACCCATTGGGACAAAACCAAAGGCTAGGAAAAGAGCACACACAAGCACTTGCTTAGATGATGATCAGTTTGAAGCCATTGCTTGAATGGTGATAAGAGTGTCTTGATTGTTCAAACGTCCATCAAGACCGTCTTCTTGCTTCCATGAGATCATAAGTAGACTTCCAACAGCTTCTTTGAGTCTTCTAGCTTTGGCGCGAGTGATGGGACCTGGTGGAATGACTAAGGCATCATCTTCTTCCCTTGATTGGTCTTTGAACTCTTTATCTCCATCCTTGTGCCGGTCCATGATCATATCATCCCCTCCCTCTTGAAAAGGATTTGTCCTCAAATCTGGCTCATCTGCAAAATAAGGAATCAAGTCAGTGATATTAAAACTATTGCTCACATCATACCTTCCTTGGAGATCCAGCTTGTAAGCATTGTTGCCGATTTTCTTTATGATCTCAAATGGTCCATCAATCCTTGGCATGAGCTTGGATTTCCTCTCATTAGGAAATCTTTCTTTCCTTAGGTGAATCCAGACTTGATCACCCACTTCAAAGACTCTTTCACGCCTCCCCTTGTTTGCTTGTTTGGCATATTGCTTAGTCTTCTCTTCTATGTTGCGCCTTGCTTGTTCATGAAGTTGTTGTACCTTCTCTGCCTTCTTCTTGCCATCAAGACTAACTCTTTCACACTCAGGTAAAGGTATTAGATCCAAAGGAGAGATGGGATTGAACCCATAAACAATTTCAAATGGAGAAAACTTAGTAGCAGAATGCACAGCATGATTATATGCAAATTCACAATGAGGCAAACAATCTTCCCATGATTTCAAGTTCTTCTTTATAATTGCACGCAAGAGTGTACCAAGAGTTCTATTAACTACTTCAGTCTGACCATCAGTTTGTGGGTGACAAGTAGTAGAAAATAATAGCTTAGTGCCTAGTTTAGACCAGAGAGTTTTCCAAAAGTAGCTTAGAAACTTAGTATCTCTATCAGATACAATAGTCTTAGGCATGCCATGTAAACGCACAATCTCCTTAAAGAACAAGTTAGCTACATGCAATGCATCATCAGTTTTATGACAAGCAATGAAGTGTGCCATCTTAGAAAATCTATCAACTACCACAAAGATTGAATCTTTACCAGTACGAGTTCTAGGCAATCCAACAATGAAGTCCATAGAGATATCATTCCAAGGATGATAAGGGATGGGTAAAGGAGTGTACAAACCATGGTTTTGGACTTTGGACTTAGCTTGTTTACAAGTTGCACACCTTTCACAGAGTCTTTCCACATCTCTTTTCATCCGCGGCCAGTAGAAGTGATCCTGCAAGGTCTTGAGAGTTTTTGCGACACCAAAATGTCCCATGAGGCTTCCTCCATGAGATTCCCTTGCGTGTCTCTTGCTGAGTTTGTTTTGGCTTTTAAGGTACTTGAGAGACTCATGATCAGTGTGAATGACAAACTCCTTGGGCCATAGGTAATGCTGCCATGTCTGCAAAGCCCTCACCAAAGCGTAGAGTTCCTTGTCATAAGTAGCATAGTTGAGAGTCGCTCCTCCTAGTTTCTCACTGAAATATGCTATGGGTCTCTTCTCCTGCATAAGAACAGCACCAATTCCAATTCCTGAAGCATCACATTCAATTTCAAAAGTTTTATTGAAATCAGGAAGTATAAGAAGAGGGGCATTAGTAAGCTTCTCTTTTAGGCATTGAAAGGCAAGTTCTTGTGCTTCTCCCCATTTGAATCCAACTTCTTTCTTGATCACCTCAGTCAATGGAGCGGCTATGGTGCTAAAATCTTTTACAAACCGTCGGTAGAAGCCAGCTAATCCATGGAAGCTTCGCACTTCACTGATGGTTTTAGGAATCGGCCACTCTTGTATTGCTTTCACCTTCTCTTGATCTACCTTTACTCCATCTGCACTCACAACAAAGCCTAGAAAAACCAAGTGATCCGTTCCAAAAGTACACTTCTTAAGGTTAGCAAAAAGAGATTCCTTTCTAAGCACATCAAGAACAGCTCTAAGATGTCCTATATGATCATTAAAGCTCTTACTGTATACAAGGATGTCATCAAAGTATACCACAACAAATATGCCAATGAATGATCTAAGAACATGATTCATTAATCTCATGAATGTACTAGGTGCATTGGTTAATCCAAATGGCATGACTAACCACTCATATAGACCATGTTTAGTTTTGAATGCAGTTTTCCATTCATCTCCTTCTTTCATCCTAATCTGATGGTATCCACTTTTCAAATCTATCTTAGAAAATATGCAGGAACCATGCAATTCATCAAGCATATCATCTAATCTAGGAATAGGATGGCGATACTTTACAGTGATGTTGTTGATGGCTCTACAATCAACACACATGCGCCAGCTTCCATCTTTCTTAGGCACAAGAAGCACTGGTACTGCACATGGGCTCATGCTCTCACGGATATGCCCCTTTGCCATCAACTCCTCAACTTGTTTTTGCAGTTCTTTAGTCTCCACGGGATTAGTCCTATAAGCTGGCCTATTTGGAAGTGTAGAACCAGGGACAAAATCAATCTGATGCTCAATCCCTCTAAGAGGTGGAAGACCAATTGGATTATCTTCAGGAAATACATCTTCAAATTCCTGTAAAAGACACTTAATTTCACTCGGATATACCGGTGTTGGGTCAGTAACATTCAAAAGAGACTCTTTAAAGATAAGTAAAAGAATAGATTGATGAGCATTGAGAGTTCTTTTGATTTCACCCGATTTGGCATAGAGACTATGCTGCTTCTTTGATTCAGGTTTGAGGTCTATTTCTTTCTTCTTTTGTAGCTGCAGTTGATCTTGATGAACTTCCTTTGGTGTTAGAGGAACCAGCACAGTCTTCTTTCCTTTGAACTCAAACGTGTGCTTGTTGGTGTAGCCATCATGTATCACTCGTCTATCTGATTGCCATGGCCGACCAAGAAGGATATGTCCAGCTTCCATAGGCAATACATCACAGAGAACCTCATCCTCATACCTTCCAATTGCAATGGGAACCGAAACCTGACTAGAAACCCTCATTTCTCCTTCTTCATTCAACCATTGAAGCCGGTAGGGCTTTGGATGTTTCTGTACTTGGAGGCCAAGCTTCTTTACCATAGTTTCACTAGCTACATTCACACAACTTCCTCCATCAATGATAAGACTACAGACCTTTCCTTGCACAAGGCACCGAGTGTAGAATAGATTCTCTCTCTGTTCTTGCTCTTCAGCTTTACTTTGCAAACTCAAAGTTCTTCTAGCCACCAATAGCCTTCCTTTCACGGGTTCTTCTTCATATTCTTCTTCAATAAGCGCCTTACACTCAGACTCTGAAAGCTCATCCTCAGATTCATACTCTCCATTCTCAAGAAGAATCATGATTCTTTTATTGGTGCACTCATTTGCATAATGGCCTCTACCCTGACACTTAAAGCACTTAACATCTCTAGCTCTTGCACTTGAAACCTCGGCCTTTCCTTTATCCTTGCTGTAAAAGGAATTTGGCTTTGAGTCTTCTTTCAGTTGCGGTTTGCTTTCCTTTTGATAGCTAGACTTTTCTTCTTTAGTTCCCTGAAGTCTGGTGTTGTAACGAGAATGAGAATGGCCCTTCCTCTTAACTTGTTGCTCAACTAGTATAGCTTTGTGAAGCATCTCTTCTATCTCCACATAGTGCTGCATCTCAACATTATCTTGTATCTCTCGGTTGAGACCTCCTAAGAACCTAGCCATAGTAGCTTCTTTATCTTCAGAAACACGAGCTCTTAGCATCAACAGCTCCATGTCTTGATAGTATTCTTCAACAGATCGAGATCCTTGGGTGAGTCTTCTTAACTTCTGGTGCAAGTCGCGATGATAGTGATTTGGCACAAATCTTTTACGCATGAGAGCCTTCATCTCGTGCCATGTTTCAACGGGATACTCTTGGTTAAGTCTCCTGGTAGTCACAAGCTGGTCCCACCAACTCAGCGCATAGTCATGGAACTCAGTTGCTGCTATCTGAATCCTTTGGGCATTGGTGTAGTGCTTACAGTTAAACACCAACTCCATCTTCTTTTCCCATTCCAAGTAAGCATCCGGATCAACTTTGCCATGGAAAGGAGGTATCTTCAGCTTTAAACCAGCAAGATCATCTCTGTAAGTTCTCCTTTCATCATGATCTCTTCTATGTCTCCTTCTACTATCTCTAGAAGAGGAACTGCTGTGCGTGGCTCGGTTACGCTCATAGTAGTGGTCTGTTTCTTGTGATTCAGCATGCTCTCTCGGGGTTTCATCACGTCTTTCTCGTCTAGACTCATTGCTATGACCTTGGCCCGTAGCTTGCCTTATCTCTTGCCTTATTTCATCGCGAAGTTCCTTCATACTGCTCTTGATCATATCAGCAACGGTAGTGATCATCGTTTGGTTTAATTGCTCAGTCATCTGATCTCTCAATAACTTGTTCTGTCTCACGAGTTCTGCTTCATCTTCCGACTCTCTCACCATGGTACCTGATTCAGAAAACACTCAAACAAGTAAGATGTTCACAAGAATCAAATCAGAACAATTAGTCGACGCGGAAACAACTTTCAAAAGATTCAAAAGATAGAAAACTTGCAGATCACGGATTAGAGAATTCAAATCGACAAAACTAAGATTAGATCTATCAATTTTGGATTTATGCAGATCAGATTCAAGACAAATAAGAACAGATCTATCACAGAAACAACACAAATCAAGTTATTCAGCAAGTGATTCGACAGATCAAGCGATTCGATTACTTCCTTCACACGGATCGGATGAGTTTGATTCAAAATATGATAAGAACACTTAGATCTAATAGGATTCAACACAGACGATTAGCAATCAGGTGATATGCTACTCAGATGATACGAGAAACAACAACAGATCGCAGATCTATCAATGGTAATCAAAGAAGTTGAAAAGTTTATTTGAAACAGAAGAGAAATCGAAAACTTCCCAATCCAAAGCAGCTCTGATACCATTTAATGAACTCCTAGGATGCTTCTTTGGATTGAATTGGATAGATCCTTGTATAAACGAATCAGAGACTCAAGTTTATCAAGGTGATGGATCGTTTGGTGACACAAAGAGTTGCGGAATAGCTCCCTGATACTCCTAGATGACTAGCTTGGATATTACACACCAAAATAGACACCCTTAGTTGTTGGATATGACACACCAACGAGATTCACTCAAGACTTGATGAGAAGTAAAGAGAGAACAAGAAATCTGATAGATTTGTAGAAAAAAGATTGTGTTTAAAAGAGAGAACGCAAACACACTTATATAGAGAAGTATGGAACAGGCTCCATATTCTCGAGATCATTAAAGGGAACAGGCTCCCTTGGAACTACAACAAAGACTAAAGACTTATTCAAATTTGAAAAGAGTTTTTAAAACATGAAATAAAAACCATAGTTTAAAAATAACCTAAGGAGGAACCGTGATACATCATCTAAGGTTTATGTAAGTAACTTGTGGCCTCATTAAAAACCTTCCTTTGGAAAACCCATGGGACAAAACCAAAGGCTAGGAAAAGAGCACACACAAGCACTTGCTTAGATGATGATCAGTTTGAAGCCATTGCTTGAATGGTGATAAGAGTGTCTTGATTGTTCAAACGTCCATCAAGACCGTCTTCTTGCTTCCATGAGATCATAAGTAGACTTCCAACAGCTTCTTTGAGTCTTCTAGCTTTGGCGCGAGTGATGGGACCTGGTGGAATGACTAAGGCATCATCTTCTTCCCTTGATTGGTCTTTGAACTCTTTATCTCCATCCTTGTGCCGGTCCATGATCATATCACATCTTACCATGTTACACAAGAAGTGAAGATCAGCTAGCAGATGTGTTCACAAAGGCAGCAAGGCAGAAGACAATTGAGTCCATTCATAGCCGGCTAGGACTCATTGATCTCACGAGAAGGAGCTAAGCCCCTTAGCTATGAGGTCTTACTCTTTTTCCCTTATCAAAGTTTTGTCCCAATGGGTTTCTTTGGTAAGGTTTTTAATGAGGAAGATCTCATGGCTATCCAAGCTTAGACTTTCACAAAGCTAAGCTTGAGGGGAGTGTTGAGATGAGATCATTTTGAGATGAGATCATGAAATGGAGTGATGAGTAATGAATGGAGGAGGAAAGGGCATGAAGTAGTGAAGCATTAGGAAGAAGGGATTGAGGAGGCTGAGTCCGTACAATCCGTACACTCCGTACATGAGGAGTGGCCGTACAAGTCTTGGGTAACACTCTTCACTATTCAGGATGGTTACTTGTGAAAAGGGTGATGGTAACTATGAAGAGTTACCAGCACTTGATCAGACCGTTGAGGGAAGGATAAGGCCGCGGCTTGACAGGCTGTATGCAGCTGGAAAGGAAAGCAACCTTATCCATTCATCCCACACATGTGGAGTCTCCCATTGGCTTAGTTTGAATTAGGCGCCTATCTTATCCTTGACTCCACATGCTTTGCTTACTTTACCTTTGAGGAAAACCTTGTATCCTCTCCTATATATTTGTAATCTCTTCATTAATGATAATCATACAGTTCTTGACACAAAAACACTCTCTTAGACTCAAAGACTCTCAATCATGATTCCACACTAAACTCTTAGCTAAACTCGTTCTAAATCACCTCTAAACTTCTCTAATCCCTTTCTTTTCTTATATCAAACTCAGATTCTCTAAAGTTCATACATCATACCCTGGGTTGAGAGTGAGCAGCAAGGCAAAGACCTTATCTTGCTCCCTTCTTTCATGTAGAACATCCGGATCAATTGTTGCGGGTCTGAGCATCTCTAGCTCAGCCCATAGAGACCGGAACTTCCCAAAATGAGCATCAAAGTCTGTGTCCTCTTGACTTAGAGAGTTGATTGCTCCTTTTACTTCATACACCTTGCTGATGTTGGATTTGTTGGCATACACCTTCTTGAGAGTATCCCACAGCTCCTTGGAAGTTTCACAGAATGCATAAGCCTCTTGGAGAGAAGGGGCGAGGCTATTCTGGATGATAGACAACACCATGAGGTCCTCCTGACCTTTCTTCTTATCCCCAGCATCCGCAACCACCACTTCTTTGCCATCCTCTCCTAGAACAGTCTTCTTGGTGGGGCGGCCTTCTTCAACAATCTCCCAAAGGCCTCTGCCTCCGAGAGCTGTTTTGGCAAGTCTTGCCCATGTCAGGTAGTTAGGACCCTTGAGAGTAACTGGTATCATCACCATCTTTGGGTTCTCGGAGGTATCCATCAAGAGAGAAAGAGGAACGAAAGTTTTGGATGAACTTTGCTATTTTTGGCAAATTCTGGAAATGAGATTGAAGAACACCTCAAGAACAGGATGAACTTTGCCAAAAATAGAAATAAAACACAGAGAGTTCGCGGAAGAAAAAGAGATTTAGGTCTCAAGAGCACAGCTGCTCTGATACCATGAGAGTTTTAGAAGATTAAGGAGAGATTAAGAGAGAAGAGTAAGAGATGGAGAGAGTTTCCGTGAGAGTGTGACAAAGAGAATAGAAGGAGAATAAGTTTCCTTACTTGATTTGTTACACATGACAGGGTATTTAAAGACATACAAGAATGCATAAACAATGAGAAGATAGTACAAGGGAAAGAATAAACAAAGAGGAGGCAGATCCGCGGATGGCTCGTTCAGCAAGAGGGATAGTGACAGCTCCCAACGGTCAGCTCCCTCTCTCTTCTCTTAGACACGCCCGTGACTCCTCCACTCACTTCTCTTCAACGGATACATGTCGACATTCCCACTCACTAGGAGATCTTTTAATCACTTGACCGAGTTGGTTAACTCATGACTTGCTTCCTTTCCTTGCAAGTCACTCTTAGGTTGTACGGACAGCCTTGTTCTCCAAGTTCCTATCTTCTTGCTTTATTCTTCATGTCAACACTTGTATCCCTTTTGAGTGATAGAGTATCCAATAAACATAGCCTTAGTACTCTTTGCCTCCAGCTTGTTTCTCTGTTCTCCTGGAGTCATGACATAGCATACACACCCAAATACTCGTAGGTGATCAATAAAAGGCTTGCTCTTATTCAGCACCTCAAATGGAGACAGATTCTTCAGTATCTTGGTTGGGACCCGGTTGATGAGATAGCAAGCAGTCTGTACAGCATATGACTTTTAGGAATGTAAAGGATTATCTGAGTTTAGAAAGGATTAGAGAAGGAGAATAAGAGATTAAGAGACAACTTAGAGACTAATGGAGAATCATAGTGAAATGAGTAAAGAGAAAGATTGTTTAGAACTGTCTAATCTTTATTAAGGGATGAGATTACATATATATAGGTCCATACACTTAGGGTTTTCGAAATCATAAAGCTAAGTAAGCATGTAGAGTCAAAGAGGAGCCTAAGCTTTAATTTGAACCAGCCAATGAGTGTCTTCACACGTTTGGAGCATCTTCTTGATCCAAGACTAGATGCTCTTCCTTTCCAGCTCTTGCCAGCCTGTCCTAGCTGTCAAGCCGCGTCTCCCTTATCCTCTCAACGTTCGGATAAGGTCTTGGCCGAGTGTAACTTAAGCTCAGTACATGGAAGTTACTTGGATAGTTACTTGGTCTCTTTTACCTTGTACGGATGATCACTTGTACGGCCTTGTACGGATGATCAACCCATTCCTCCTCTTCACCTCTTTGCTCTCTTTATGTTCTCAACTCCTTTGTGTCTTTACCTCAAATGTCTCAACTCATCTCAACACTCCCCCTCAAGCTTAGCTTTGTGAAAGCCTAAGCTTGGATAGCCATGAGATCTTCCTCATTAAAAACCTCACCAAGGAAAACCCATTGGGACAAAACCTTGATGAAGGAAAAAGAGTAAAGACCTCACAGCCAAGGGGATCAGCTCCTTCTCTTCCCAAGATCAATGAGGCCCAACCTGATGTGAATGGACTCCATTGTCTTCTGTCTCACAGCCTTAGTGAACACATCAGCCAACTGATCTTCACTCCTTGTGTAGCATGGCAGGATGACTCCTAAGATGATCATCTGCCTCACCTTGTGACAATCCACTTCAATGTGCTTGGTTCTCTCATGGAACACCGAGTTGGAGGCAATGTGCTTGGTTATCACAATGCATTGTCATTGGCGTGGCTTGATCAATCTCCAAATGCTTCAAGATGCCCTTGATCCACACCAGCTCGTTGGTCAGCTTCAGCATAGCTCTATACTCAGCTTCTGCACTTGAGCAAGACACCACCTTCTGCTTCTTACTCTTCCAAGTCACCAAGTTGCCTCCAATGAATGTGCAATAGCCTGTGGTTGATCTCCTGTCTGCTCTATCACCAGCCCAATCCGCATCGCAGTATCCCACCACTTCAGTGCTTCCATTGCAGCCCATCCATACTCCTTGATCAGGTGAGCCGTTGAGATACATCAAAATCCTCTCCACCATGCGCCAGTGATGCTCCTTAGGCACTTGCATGTGTTGACTCACCTGATTCACAGCAAAACAAATGTCAGGTCTAGTTATGGTAAGGTAAATCAATTTGCCAACTAGTTTTCTATAGAGTTTAGGATCCTGATAAGGTTTGCTGTCTTCAATCTCCCCCTCTCGTGGGACTTTGTAGCCATCCTCCATAGGCATCCTTGCTGTCTTGCCTCCATAAGCACCTGCACCTTTCAAAAGATCAAGTGTATACTTCCTTTGGGACATGAACAAACCTTCCTTGGATCTACATATCTCAATTCCAAGAAAGTATTTCATTTCTCCCAAGTCTTTAATCTCAAACATGGATTTAAGGAACTCCTTGGTTGCTATGATACCTTCCTTATCACTTCCTGTGATAATGATATCATCCACATACACAAGAAGCAATCATACCTGAGGGAGTCGTGAGTGTGAAGAGAGTGTGATCTAGTTCAGACTTCTTGAAGCCTCGGCCATTGAGAGTAGTGCTCAGCTTGTTGTACCAAGCTCTTGGTGATTGCTTCAGTCCATAGATAGCTTTCTTCAACCTCAACACATTTCCTCTCTTCACTAAGTGTTCAAGGCCTGGAGGTGGATACATATACACTTCATCCTCAAGTTCACCTTGTAGAAAGGCATTCTTCACATCCATTTGCCATAAACCCATCCAAGATTCACAGCCAAGCTTAATACAATCCGGATTGTGTGTAGTTTAGCTCTGGTGCAAAGGTTTCTATGTAATCTTCTCCATAAGTTTGAGTGAAACCTCTTGCAACTAGCCTTGACTTCTTCCTCTCAATCTTTCCATCAGCCTTGTACTTGATTGTGAATATCTATCTACTAGTCACAGCCTTCTTCCCTTTTGGTAACTCACTCTCATACCATGTATCATTCTTGATCATAGCTCCTGCCTCCGCTCCAACTGACTCCTTCCATTCTTTATCCATGATTGCTTCTTCATAGCTTCTTGGGATGTAGTTCTCATCCAAGTTAACCATGAAGGCACAATGTTCTTCAGGGTATTGAGCAAAGGAACACACAACTTGAGAAGGATGCTCCACAGCTTGGGCATTGTAGTACACTCGCGTGTTTACCCAAGAGGAAGGATCCTTTCTCAGCCTTGTGCTCCTCCTCAATACTGGTTGTTCTTGCTCTTGAACCGGCTCAGCTTGTGTATGCGGTTCTTGTGCTTCACTCTGATGTTCTTCCTCTCCTTGGTCTTGCTCACCTTGATGATGAGAACCTGAGTTGAACTCTTCTCCTTCTTCACTCAAGCCGACTCCTTCTTGGCCATTTTCTTGAGTTTCAGGTTCACTTCCCCCCTCATGATCAAGGTGAGGTGTTTTGTCAGCTCCACTTGGTGCAGTTGATCTCTCTTCTTGTCTTCCACTTCCTGTGGATGGTCCTGGTTCATCTTGATACCGAGACCTTCCAAAATGATTCTTAAGACTCCAGCCTTATCTGATGTGAGATCCTTCAAATCTTCTTGATTCTTCTCCTCATAGTATCCCCTTTCTTCAATAAACTTCACATCTCTAGATACAAGCACCCTTCTAGCTTCTGGATCATAACACTTATATCCTTTTTGAGTTGTTGAGTAGCCAATGAACATTGCCTTTCTGCTTCTTGCTTCTAGCTTGTTCCTCAACTCTCCTGGTACTAGAACATAGCATAAGCATCCAAACACTCTCATGTATTCCAAGGATGGCTTGCGCTTGTTTAGAACTTCAAATGGTGCTTGATCCTTCAACACCTTTGTAGGCATCCTGTTGATTAAATAGCACGCAGTGGATACAGCATCACTCCAGAATCTCTTATGATGAGGATATTCAACCAGAGCCGGAACCAGACTTAACTGAACCTGATATCCAGGACATGATCAGCAACATAACCAAATCAGAGACAGTCCAAGAAGTGCCAGTACCAACCGTATTCAAGGGAGCTATCACTAGACAAAGAGCTAAGGTACTTCAACATAAATTTAATGAGAGCATGATACTTGCTTCTGATCTTGGACAGGTTAAAGGCTGGTGAACCAAGCTTGAAGCAAGATGAACTAAAGGATGCAGAACCGGTTAAGGAGAAACAAGCATCAAGTGAGGATATGTGGCCATTCATCCCGGAGCAATGCCACACCAACCTGATGATCATTACCATGGAAGATCAACTTGCCTAGCAAGTCTCTTGGACGAATCTAGCAACTAGGCCAAGCTCTTTGTGTGTGCTCTTTTTCCCTTACTCTTGGTTTTGTCCCAAAGGGTTTTCCAGAGAAGGTTTTTAACGAGGCCACAACTTGCTTCACACTTATCCCAAGTGCCAAGTTCGATCCAAGGCTAAGAAGCCTCATGACCTTATTTCATGTTTTACATTATAGTTTGTTTCCTTATTTGTACTTTCGTGACCTAAGTGGAGCCTGTTCCCTTAGTCCTATTTATATGTTTTCGCAAGCCCACTTTTGGGGCAGACTTTGAATAATCATAAACTTTTCTTTTAAAGAAAACCCTAGAGCTCTCAAGATAGAACTCGCCTCCTTCTCTTTGCCTTGTGAGACCAGTACCTCCACGGCCTAGAGGAACCTTGTGTTGTATCACGAGCCTCCCATCTCTCGTGTGGTGCACTTCATCCCATCATACAGTTCCAGTTCAGATCCCTTGGTTGATTAGATCAGTCCATCCGGATCACCCTTGTGCTAGATCGGCTCCTTCTCTCTTGCTTGGGAACGTACAGCCTTTGGTAGCTTAGGCTTGTATCATTTCTGGTATCAGAGCTGAAGTTCCTTCAGCATCAGGTTATATCTATCCTTGTCTCTTCTATTTGCATCCGATTTGTGATTCATTGTTTCTGCTTTCATGAAATCATAAAACCAAATAAAGAGATCGCGTTTCATTGTTGCACTTAGTTGTTTTCTTCACATCTTGCTTGCATCCGATTGTTACATCCTGTTCTGCTTAGTTTTAATCTTCATCAAGTCAAAAAAAAAAAAAAGAAATAAAAACGTGTTGCTAGGATTGCATAATTCGGTTTCCATTTTGCAAAGAGTTTTCAAATTGTTTCCTTCCCGGTCGATCACCTTTTCCAAGTCTTTCCAATTCTATTACTACTACAGCTTTTATTAGTGTCTATTGCCTATTCGAATTTATAAAAAAAAAAAAAGGAAATTTGTATCTTTTCTTTCTCGTTTTCTTTCTTATTTACCTATTGAAAAGCTAAGGCATCTCTTGTTTATCTTGCAAGGTACAACTCAACCGCATACATGGAGAAGCGAGTGAGCAAGCTACCATGATGCAAGTCCTCAACGCTTTGAGAGAAGAGAGAGATAGGGTTATGCGGCAAGACCTTGGGGAAAGGATGACTAGAGTTGAGCAAAGACCTCCTCCTTTGCAACCAGTACGGAATGTTGATAGGTTCTTGAATCCAAACAACAGAAGATATGGAGTGCCCGTCCATGACAACCCGGAGACTAGCACCCGGAACCAGCAGACTGATGAAGACACGGGACAGCAGCACGGTCCAATACCAAACCAGAGAGCAGGGTTGCCACCAGATGACTATGGTGAAGAAGAAGAGGAGGAAGGGTTTGCACCTCAACCCCGAGCTCCACGCAGGCAAAACCGGCACCAAGGGTTTGAAGAAGAGGAACTCCTACCTCAACACCGAGCCCCACGCCAACAAAACTATAACCAAGGGCCAGAGCACATCAAGATGAATGCTCCCGGCTATGGGGGGAAGGTTGATCCAGAAGCTTACCTAGACTGGGAGAAAAGGATGGATCACATTTTTGCCTACTATAACCACCCTGGTCCTAAAAGAGTTGCTTTGGCAGTAGCTCAGCTCACGGACAATGCACTTTCCTGGTGGGATAGATTGTGCTCCGATAGGAGAAGGAACGGCCTGAGGCAACTAGACTCTTGGCTAGACATGAAAGATGCGATGAAGCAACGGTTTGTGCCACAACACTTTCACAGAGACTTGCAAAGGAAGTTACGGGCACTCAAGCAAGGCAGCAAGTCAGTGGAAGAGTACTATGAAGAGTTTGAGAAATTAAGAAACCGTTTGGACCTTAATGAAGATGAGGAAGCTACCATGGCTCAATTCCTTGATGGTTTACAGGAGAGGATAAGCTGCAAGGTGGAGAGACATGTTTATGCTGACATGAAGGACCTGTTCCATCTAGCTATCCAAGCTGAACAACACATCAAGAAGAAGAGCTCCAAGGGCAAGTCTCAAGTTTCTTGGAATTCAAGCAATAGCAACTACAACAAGTCGGTGGACAAAGGAAAAGGGGTTGAAGGAGACAGCCGGCCTAAGCCTCGCACCACCGAACCCACGAAGGACAACAAAACCGAGCCAGCCAAAGCTACCAACCCCAACGTGCCAGAGACATCACCTGTTTCAAATGTAGAGGCCGAGGGCACATGGCAAGAGAGTGCCCAAACCAGAGGGTTATGCTGCTCACCGATGATGGCTATGAATCTCGTGATGAAGGAGAAGTACCTGAGATTCAAGAAGAGTATGGAGAAGTTGAATATGCTGATGTGGGAGAGAGCTTGATGATCCGACGTGTGCTTAGCGTCTTAGTTCAACCCGCCGAGACAATCCAAAGAGAAAACATATTCCACAGCCGTTGCACCATAAAAGGCAAGGTATGTAACCTTATTATAGATGGTGGGTCTTGTACCAATGCTGCTAGCGCTTACATGGTAGAAAAACTTGGTTTAGAAAAGACAAAGCATCCGCATCCATATAGGCTAAGGTGGTTAGATGATAAGGTTGAGCTTAAAATTAAGGAACAAGTGAGCATTCCATTTAGCATTGGTAAGTATCAAGATGAAGTAGTTTGTGACGTAGTCCCTATGCAAGCTGGACATGTATTGCTAGGAAGACCATGGCAGTGGGATAGAGAAACTAAGCATGATGGTAGAACTAATATGTATACATTCATGCATGATAAGCGTAAGATAAGCTTAGCGCCTCTCACTCCAACACAAGTTCATGAAATTCATTTGCAAATGGTTAAGGAAAAGGAAAAGTCTGTTAAATCAAACTTTCTTATCCGTTCTAGCTGTGTAAGAAAGGCTGCTACTACCAAACACACAATGCTACTAATGATCTTTAAGGAGCTTTTGAGTGCAGGTTCTGATGAGTTAACTCTTCATCCAGAGATTACTAAGCTTCTTGACATGTTCAAAGATGTGTTTCCAGAGGAGATTCCGCACGGTTTACCCCCACTCCGAGGCATTGAGCACCAGATAGATTTTGTGCCAGGAGCTGCCCTGCCAAACAAACCGGCTTATAGGGTGAACCCGGAAGAGACTAAGGAGTTGGAGAGACAAGTGCAGGACCTATTAGACAAAGGATACGTGACGGAGAGTCTCAGTCCTTGCGCTGTACCTGTCTTACTTGTACCAAAGAAGGACGGGACATGGAGAATGTGTGTAGACTGCCGAGCCATCAACAACATCACCATCAAGTATAGACACCCCATCCCACGGCTTGATGACATGTTAGATGAGCTAAGCGGAGCCACCATCTTCTCCAAGATTGATCTTAAGAGTGGTACCATCAGGTAAGAATGAAAGAGGGAGATGAGTGGAAGACAGCTTTTAAACAAAGCAAGGTCTATATGAATGGTTGGTGATGCCATTTGGACTTAGCAATGCTCCTAGTACTTTCATGCGTCTCATGAACCACATTCTTAGGCCATACATCAGTAAGTTTGTTGTGGTTTATTTCGATGACATTTTAATTTACAGTACTAGTTTACTTGATCATGTGACACATCTTGAGCAAGTACTAGAGACACTTCGACAAGAAGGGCTTTATGCAAACCTCAAGAAGTGCACATTCTGCACTGATAAACTTGTCTTCCTAGGTTTTGTTGTGAGTTCACAGGGCTTACAGGTTGATGAAGAGAAGGTTAAGGCCATTCAAGAGTGGCCGACTCCAACAAACATCAGCCAAGTTAGAAGTTTCCATGGCCTAGCTAGCTTCTACAGGCGGTTTGTCAAGGATTTCAGTAGTATAGCTGCACCCCTTACTGCTGTGGTGAAGAAGAGTATTGGGTTCATTTGGGAAAAAGCTCAACAGGAAGCCTTTCAGACCTTGAAGTATCGCCTGACCCATGCACCAGTACTGGTCTTACCCGACTTCAATAAGACCTTTGAAGTAGAATGTGATGCATCAGGGATTGGGATAGGGGCAGTTCTTATTCAAGAAGGAAAACCCGTGGCTTACTTCAGTGAGAAGCTTGGTGGAGCAGCTCTTAATTATCCGACCTATGATAAAGAGTTGTATGCCTTGGTGAGAGCTTTGGAGACATGGCAGCACTACCTGCTGTCTAAAGAATTCGTGGTACACACTGACCATGAAACCCTTAAACATCTAAGAGGGCAAACCAATCTCAAGAGGAGACATGCTCGCTGGTTAGAGTTTATTGAGACATTTCCCTACATTATCAAGTATAAGAAGGGCAAGGAGAACATTGTAGCAGATGCACTCTCCAGGAGATATGCTTTGATTGCAACCATGGAAGCAAAGGTGTTGGGATTTGAGTTCATCAAAAGTTTGTACGGAGAAGATCCGGATCTTGCTGCTATCTACTCAAGTTGCACCAAAGGACCACAAGGAAAGTTCTACTTGCATGAGGGATTTTTTTCAAGGGCAGGAGATTATGCATTCCTCAATGCTCCTTGAGAGATCTAATCACTAGAGAGGCTCACGGAGGAGGGCTCATGGGTCACTTTGGAGTAGATAAAACACTTGCTGTGGTCAGGGAACATTTCTATTGGCCGCATCTTAAGAAATCAGTAGAATCTCATTGCGCCAGATGTGTGACTTGCAAGAAGGCTAAGTCTAGAGTCCAGCCTCATGGCCTTTACATGCCACTGCCGATTCCTACAGCTCCTTGGGTAGACATCTCCATGGATTTTGTCCTAGGATTACCAAAAATTCATCACAAGGATTCAATCTTTGTTGTCGTGGACAGATTCTCCAAAATGGCACACTTCATACCTTGTGCCAAGGTGAATGATGCGTCCAAAACTGCTGATCTGTTCTTTAAGGAGGTAGTGCGCTTACATGGGGTGCCAAGGACTATTGTATCTGACCGAGACACCAAGTTCCTCAGCCACTTTTGGAGAACACTATGGAAGAAGTTGGGAACAAAGTTGCTATTCTCTACTACTTGCCATCCCCAAACTGATGGGCAGACTGAAGTTGTCAACAGGACGCTCTCTACGCTGCTTAGGGCAACCATTGGGAAGAACATGAAGAATTGGGTTGATTGTATTCCATTCATCGAATTTGCATACAACCGAGCTCAGCATTCAGCCACTAAGATGTCCCCCTTTGAGGCAGCCTATGGGTTCAACCCGAAAACCCTTTGGATCTTAAACCATTACCCCCAGCTGAAGTTGTCAGTCTTACCGGGGAAGCTAAAGCTGCTTATGTCAAAGAACTCCATCAGAAGGTTCAAGAGAATTTAGAGAAGAGGACTGAGCAGTACACTAAACATGCCAACAAGGGCCGCAAGGACATTGTATTTGAACCAGGGGAGTGGGTTTGGTTACACATGCGGCAAGAAAGGTTTCCTAACCAGAGAAGTTCCAAGCTGAAGCCAAGAGGGGACGGCCCATTTCAAGTTGTTGAGAGGATCAACAACAATGCCTACCGTCTTGATCTGCCAGGTGAGTTGAATGTGTCTTCTACTTTCAATGTTACTGATCTATCTCCTTGTTTTGCAGATGAACCAGTTTTGAGGTCAAAACCTTTTGAAGAGGGAGGGAATGATGAGGATATTCAACCAGAGCCGGAACCAGACTTAACTGAACCTGATATCCAGGACATGATCAGCAACATAACCAAATCAGAGACAGTCCAAGAAGTGCCAGTACCAACCGTATTCAAGGGAGCTATCACTAGACAAAGAGCTAAGGTACTTCAACATAAATTTAATGAGAGCATGATACTTGCTTCTGATCTTGGACAGGTTAAACTGGCTGGTGAACCAAGCTTGAAGCAAGATGAACTAAAGGATGCAGAACCGGTTAAGGAGAAACAAGCATCAAGTGAGGATATGTGGCCATTCATCCGGAGCAATGCCACACCAACCTGATGATCATTACCATGGAAGATCAACTTGCCTAGCAAGTCTCTTGGACGAATCTAGCAACTAGGCCAAGCTCTTTGTGTGTGCTCTTTTTTCCTTACTCTTGGTTTTGTCCCAAATGGGTTTTCCAGAGAAGGTTTTTAACGAGGCCACAACTTGCTTCACACTATCCCAAGTGCCAAGTTCGATCCAAGGCTAAGAAGCCTCATGACCTTATTTCATGTTTTACATTATAGTTTGTTTCCTTATTTGTACTTTCGTGACCTAAGTGGAGCCTGTTCCCTTAGTCCTATTTATATGTTTTCGCAAGCCCACTTTTGGGGCAGACTTTGAATAATCATAAACTTTTCTTTTAAAGAAAACCCTAGAGCTCTCAAGATAGAACTCGCCTCCTTCTCTTTGCCTTGTGAGACCAGTACCTTCACGGCCTAGAGGAACCTTGTGTTGTATCACGAGCCTCCCATCTCTCGTGTGGTGCACTTCATCCCATCATACAGTTCCAGTTCAGATCCCTTGGTTGATTAGATCAGTCCATCCGGATCACACTTGTGCTAGATCGGCTCCTTCTCTCTTGCTTGGGAACGTACAGCCTTTGGTAGCTTAGGCTTGTATCATCTTAGGTACATTAGCTTGGAACATCAGTGACCGAGCCACTTCCATCAAGTGCCTGTTCTTCCTCTCAGCTACACCATTCTGTTGTGGTAGGTAGGGACAGCTTGTTTGATGAAGTATTCCATGGTGATCTAGATGACTCTTGAACGCATAGCTTGTGTACTCTCCCCCATTATCTGATCTCAAAATTTAATCTTAGCATGGTAATGGTTAGTCACATAAGCTTGAAAGTTCTTAAATGCATCTATCACCCTATTTTTGATGGAATGAGTGTTAACCAGGTGTATTTAGATTTTTCATCAATGAATGTGACAAAATACTTATGATTATCTCTAGAAAAACTAGGTGCAGTCCACACATCAGTATGAATCAAATCAAAGCAACTTTCATAAACAGTAGATGTTCTTGGAAACACATTCTTACAATGCTTGCCTAAAATGCAAGCCTCACACTTATTATTTTCAAAAACCACACCTGGTAACATCAAGTTTAAAGCCCTCTCATGGGGATGACCTAATCTAGCATGCCACAATGCATTTTTATTCAAACTAGAAGCAAAAGTAAATGAGCAGTTATAATTGGAACAGGATCAAGCTTCTCAAGCATGTATAAGTCTCCCTTTGTAACTCCTTTTCCAATCAATTGGCTGCTCTCAATATCCTGAAACTTCACATCATTAGGACTGAATATAACATTGCAATTCAAATCAGTAGTGCATTTCTTAACTGAAAGTAGGTTTGATGTGAATTCCGGAATGTAAAATGCTCTAGTGTTCTTATCAAATAGCTTTAAGTTTCCTATTCCCTTAATAGGTATCTTATCCCCATTTGCAATCATCACACATCCATTAGTAGGTTCTATATCCTTAATCAGGTTGGTGTCACTAATCATATGATGAGATGCACCTGAATCTATAATCAATGGTTTGGATGTATTGCTAGCACTATGGCAGATGCTAATTTGTGATCTATATGCATTCATCCTAGCATTTCTATCAATGCAATGCTCAATTCCAGTCTTACTATCAATCCTAGCAATCTCAGCCACATTAGGAGTCATTTCTATAGTTCTAGCAATCATAGAAGCACCAAATGAATACCCATGAATGTTACCATTATCCTTGAGCATTTTGATGAGTGCATCCATCTCGGATCTCCTGATGAAGTCTTGATCATTGCCTCGGGGGTTGATAGCTCCAGTATAGGTCACCAAAGCCTTTCCATCTCCTTCACGGTTCTCCACTTCAGTTCCTCGGTTAGATGGCCCTGCTCCGCTTGATCCTTCAGTCATGTGAGCTTTTGCCTCTCTCTCCTTCATGAACTTAGCCGGCTTCAAGTGGGGATGGAGTATCCAGCACTGACTCTTCTTGTGTCCATACTTCTTGCAATGATCACAATTCCCATTGAACTTCCTATCCTCATACTTGATGTAACCAGCTTGTTGGCTTGTGGAGGCTCTTCCCGGTCAGGTTGCACAGCATTTGCAAGAGATAAGTCTCCCTTGCCTACAAACAAACCCATTGAGCCCTGCTCCTTCTGTATCTTAGCACACACCTCTTCAAGGTCAGGCAGCTTCTCAGACCATAGTGAGAGTTTTAGAGAATTAATGTGAGAGTTTAAGGAGGATTTGTGAAGAGATTAGAGAAGAACTAGGTTAATCCGTGAGGGAAAGAGTGAGATTGACAAAGAGAATAATAGAGAACTCTTTCCCTTGAATTCATTTGCTTATGGGAACAACCCATTTATAGAACTCTTACAGCAAGATGTCGACATTAAGGAAACAATAAACAAAGAGGTTAAGACAAAGGAGAGATGGGCAGAGTGGTCCTGGATAGTGACAGGTCCTAACGGGTGGGAAGACTTTGAATCCTTAACCAGACCCGTGACCTGCACTCCCAATGGTTCCCCACTTTCCTTAGGCGATTCCAAACATTCTTCTTGCCTTCTTCTCTTCTACATTAGTCACTCTTATGCCTTGCACTCCAAGTTAGGGTTGTCTTGTACGGACAGACTTGTCTTGCAAGGTAAGTTGAGTGATTGCTTGATCCGGATGTAATTGTTCCCCTCTTGCTTCTTACTTCATTCTCCTCTCTTTATTGCTTCATGTCAACACTCCCCCTCAAGCTTGACGGTGGTGATTGTCAAGCTTGAAAACCATGAAGCATTCCCTCATTAAAACCTTTACTTGGAAAAACCACTTGGGATAAAAACCAAGCAAAGGAAAAGAGTAGAATACTCCATGGTGAGGGGATCATTTGAGATTTTTATAAGGATTCACTCTAGGTGTGTATGAGAAAGTGTTTAGGAGAGTTTATATGAACAGATTTGAGACTTAGGAGTATGGGGAGAGATTTAGAGTATGAAAGAGACTAGGTAACGAGATTAAAGAGACTGAGAGACTTAGAGAATAGATTAGAGACTTAGTATCAAGAACAGACTTTCAGAGAACATGAAGGAGAAGGGTTTCCCCCCTTACTCACTTAAGTGTTTACAATCACATATACAAGGCTTTTATATGCCTTTACATTTCACTCATAAACCCTACATCCTAAGGCTGTAAATGATGAATAAAATGAATGGACAGGATGAGAGTAGACAGGTCCTGGTCTTCTTAGTGCAAGCTGGACAGGATAGGCGCGCCTTGACTGAATGGAGGGAGGAGATAGCTTCATTTGAATTACACGGCTAGGATGGATCCGTGAGTGACTAAGCTGTAAAGGTAAAGCTCCTTTCCCTTTCCAGCCTGTCTCTTGACTCATCTGATCCTAAGGAATATTCCTCTCCTCCCTTAGCTTCCAACGGTCACATTTCTTCAAGCAAGCCACGCCCTAACTTTGCACTTCTCTTCTTTTGAGTTTCCCGGATGTGTGGTCGAGAGGTGTGGTCGTACGGTCGATGGTACGGATCTCCTGTCCGTACCACTCGCCCTATTTATGCCCAATACTCTTCCTCCTTCTTCTGATGATCCACACACCTTCTCTTAGTTGCCCATGTCCGTACGAGGCCGTACACACGCCCCCTATCTTTGCACCTTGGACCATCTTCTCTCAAACTCTTCCAAACCCTTCTTCTGATCAGTCTAAGTCCCTCCTAGACTTATCTTCACAAGATAACTACTTCAGAACACTTCTGAAGCTTGATTGAACTCTTCTGGACATCTTCTAGAGCTTGCCCTATTATTGTACAAGCTCTATCTTCTCTTCAGTTCAACACTCCCCCTCAAGCTTGACTTTAGGAGATCCTAAGCCAAGCTTGGAACTCTGAAGAGTCTCCCTCATTAAAAAACCTTACAAGGAAAACCCATTGGGACAAAACCTTGCAAGGAAAAAGAGTAGAGCTCTTCAAAGCCTAGGGATTGGCCAGTGAGCTCTTGTGCCTTAGAACCAATGTGGTTGGACACAAGAAGCTCTGGATCACGGCCTAATAGGTGCAGCAACTCTTCACAGCTTTGCGCACACTTCATACTTCAGCTTCACCTCTTCATGGGACCGGTTTGAAGTCTCCCCATCTCAACTGACTTCACAGCCATCTTAGAGAAGTAGGACACGACCAGATCATCTTCAAAACACCAGTGAGGCTGATCAACACTTCACACACTTCCTGCCCTCTTCATCAACCAGGTTTGGAATCTCCCCCTCTCAACAGGCTTCACAGCCTCTTTGGAGAAGCTAAGAGATGACCTGGAGCTGTTTAGTGAGGCGCCAAGCAAAGGTACCTAATACATTCCAAAGGTGCATCAGTACTTATCAAGAACTAAGAATTTGAATATCCTGCATCACAGTTGATGCACATAATTCAATCAATCTTTTTCAGTATAATCACAGTTCAATCAATTCATTTCTAGTAACTTTCTCAAGCTTAAGCACTTAATAGAAGAATGAATTGAACTGAAACAGACTAAGGGGCACTTCCCTTTTGTTTTGGTGAGGAGCTTTCTATGAGTATATGCATCCTCCACTTGTACACATTCCTTTGTACCGGCTCATCTTAGGGACTGATACAACTTGACTCTCCACTTGATCCTCCCTCAAGTAGTCTCTGTAGATATCACATCCATCTCCTAAAGGTTGCTTATCAGGATCACAAGTACCTGATTCAATATGAACGCAGTGCCTCAGTTCTTTAGGAGAGAAATCCAAGTACATAGGCTTATCTTTTCAGACTAAGCTGCATTAATTCAATGAATTTTAAGGAGATATGTCTATCATCTTGAGTAACATGATAAGTAGACTTCCCTTTTTATTTTGGTGAGTTTTCCACTCGGCCAATGCATCATCTTCTTGGCACCATCAACTTGTTGGATGACTAAATGGGTCTATCAGCTTCTCCTCAGCCACCTCTCATTGAAGCCGCATTCATGGAGAGCCTTCCTCCTCACTTGCCAAGACTGCTCTGAACAGCCTCTTGCCTAGACACGCCACTGACTTGGCCCGGTTGATGGTTCTT